>NC_091824.1:87597634-87677634 GCF_038994185.2 Dermacentor albipictus | reverse complement strand
TAACACATGAGGGAAGACGTCATTCTATCGCGTCCATCTGTGATATAGCACTCGGCTATAGAGTTCTCCCAGGCCAGCATTTTTGTAGTCGCTGCCTTGTTCTGAAGTAAGAGTAGATGTAACATTTACTTGGTGAAATTGCTGTGATGCAGGTAGCCTATAGACATCTTGCTATACCTGCGCAATAATTGCACCTAAATGGTCTTACGTTCTTAGAAAAGAAAGTGAGAGACAAGCGCGTATGACAGTTATTAGAGTACATTTCACAATTTGCTACTTAATCAACATGTGTATTTCCTTCTTTTAGCTTGTTACTTCATAAAGGAAGACAGGCTGTGTTTTAGTAAATGGGTAAATAATTGCGAGGGGGAGTAAAATATGTCTGTGATACTACGTTCATGCGTTACTACTAAATGAAGTGCCTTATTGGTGATAAGTAAAATGATCTTCACATAATCATTCAACAATCGCGGAAGAGGAGATGGCTTAGGCTGAAGTCAATGTTTGAAAAAGATGCTCTTCGTTAGGGGGCTTCGTTAGGAACCGTCAGATATGCGCCCTAATTATGGGGGAACATATACTTCCGATAAAATTTTCTGCGCAGAATAAAGGCCTCGTTGAGCCAGTCTAAGTAAAGTCGTTGATTAGCCGCAAGAAATCTAGCTCTAGCACTAGAGGTTAAGCTATCGACAGCAATTCTGCCTGTAGAGGACTCCGACGGGTGAAAACATGTTTGCGTAATTCGTCAAAGATTTAAAAATTGCGGGTGACTCAAGACGCTGTTGCGGTTTTTTTTTTCGACACAATATTTGGGGAGACTATAGGCCTATTTAATGTTGTTAGATCGCTGAGCTTTCACTCTGAAAAAAATACTTAGACCATGGCCAACAATAGAGCGACAGAAAAAAAAAAGAACTTGTTGCTGTTAAAAATTTCTTGCAAAAACAATTATATTGGCTTATTGCTAAATTTGCCGTAGTTGACCCCACTATTATATTTTCTCATAATACCAGAAGCTGTATGGTACGTTGTATCGTGTAGCTCACGCGTGGCGTTGTTATGTTTTTATGTGTCTTGCTGTGTAGATATCAACTTACCTTGTGTGCATGTTTTCGGACTCTTCTGTGCATTTTCACTCGTTTACAGAACAGTTTATATCTTTTAGTGTCCCTTTTGCTTTCTTTGGTGGGTAGAGCTTTGCAAATGTGAATGCTGTATCACTGTCGCTCGCTAGCACATGTAGCTTTCTTGGGCTTTTGTTTTGCTTGCTGTGCATAAAGGAGTAGCCGGCGCCAATAATGTCCCCAAAAGCTCCTTTCAGTTTACATTATTAAGAAGCTCTTTGCGCCGGTTTGCGCCATTGTGGACTCTTAAAAGTGTAAGTTGGTTTACAGTGAAGGCATTATCACCAACGCCTTATGACATATGCTTAATGTTCTCGTTATCCGCCATTGCCACATCAACGCGCTCGCACAGGCTGACAAGTTCTTCTGTATAGCAGGTGAATGTTCTACTGCTTTTCTGCAGCGTGCAAACGTTGCTCGGTGAGAAGCTTGCGAATGGTGGGGCAGCTGAATATCTGCATGAACTGAACGCTGTTTGAAGGCCACTCACAGCGTGAGATGATGTTCGTATTTTCAGCACCACAAGATGGTGACATTGCTCATATAAAACGACACATTATGCAGTTTTATGGCGCACGCCAAGCGATTGCGACTCCCCGTTCATAAGAGGCAAGGTAGTCTACGTCATGGTCCTTCGTGACACTGAAAATAGTGAACTCAAGTTGACGCAGCTGGCCAGGGCAAACTGTGGCGGCCTTCTTCATGCATAACGAAGACGGGCTGATGTGTCAAGTTACAAGGTTCCAGGTCTCTGTCTGGTCCTCAGCGCATCCAGTTGTTAAGGGAATTTATTCTTGCCATCGAGGCCATGGAATGGCAGCAAGAAGCGCTGTAACAGCATCAAGGGCTCCGAAAAATTGGTAAACTAGCACATACAGAATGAACACATGCGCATTACAATAACAGCCACCCAGGCGTACACACTGCGGGGCCTACCCACCAAAAAACCACTTTGTTGCGCTGCCCCACCAGCTCCACCTTCACAAAAAAAAAATGCTTTCAAAAAAAGCCACTGAGCAAGCATCCCGGCCGCTGGAGGAGTAGACCACTCCCCGACGAAAGTTTCCGAAGTATGGCAGCCGCTTCTGGCATAGCCGATCATGAACGTGCTTGGCCGGGAGGCACGAGCCTACCAGGAGGCCCGGACTGATGTCTTAATTACTTTGGAACTTATAAATGTTCTCCCCCTCTCTTTGACTCTGAGCCACGTGATGCAGACAGGGCTTTCGAGTCTTCTTACCTCCTTTTTAAAAATCAGGTATTACTGTGCTTGACCGTAAGGAGTGATGCTTGATGGGAAGCCATCTTCTAGGTTTGGAAGCAGACAGACGGATGCACCCTGCGTCCCTTGCGGCTAGAAAGTTTTCCATCTTTTGCCTGTTCTGTGCTTACAGCAGATCAGCACGCAACAAGAAAAACGATAGGTAGGAAATTTCTATTTCGTCATGCAACACAATATTCGTATGCATTCTCAAGGCATAACGAACATGAGGGTTCCACGGACGCGCTTAGCTATGCTCTGAGAGATTATTCTTTTCTTCTCTACGCACGTTATTTCTTTATCAGGACCAAGGGCTATCTGGTAAAGGATTTGGCACTTTCGTGCAAAGGGCGAAGCATTGACGGCGATACTAAATTTAAATTATGCGCTTGGATTCCTTGGAAGGTGTTTTAACCATACGCGTGCTCAACCTGTTAGCGAGACACAACGCGCAAGGTAACTGCTGCTGGATGAAAAGAACAGCGCCCTGGAAGCTACCTGGCAGCGCACAATGCTTGCCTCATGAAGAAACGCACCAACATAGTTTTGAGGCATGGAACCTAGGTGTTGCACGATATGAGAACGACGGGAAACCTTTGGCGTTATTCATCGCGCAGTGATATATCAGATTATACGACTACTTTTTTTTTACCTACACGGGCTACATAAATGTAGCTAGAGTAGGAAGTCGCATTAGTTTTAATCAGTCTAGAAAAAACTGTTTTGCTCACTTACACGAAGCCATTTTTTATAGCAGAAGTGTGGCACGAAAGTTACACTTTCTACACCGCAGTTTTGAATGTAGTTTTGATGAGCTTTGCAAAAGCGTGGCGCCTCTGCGACTCTGCGCTGATATGGCAACGCTAGTAAACGTTTCCTGTAAGGACGGCACCGAAGTGCTAGCGCGACTGTGTGTCATAGAGGAAGGGGAGCTGATCAATCAAGAAGGTAAAATTACCTTACTCACGGATGGTGGAGGCTCTTTCAGACTTCACGCTGTACGATATGCACAGATAAGTTGTCTTCGTGTGCTGCGCGTTTGCGATATATTTAGCTGCAGTTTGTCGGCATTTCTTACTGAACGGAAACTACTAAGTTCGCTTTTCATGCTCAGGCGAGGGCATATGCGAAGCGAGTGAGTAAAAAGTCAGGTGAAATGCGAAATCAAGTTCTTTTCGCCTACTGATACGGAAGACGACGCGCACTCTGCTTCTATTGGCTACGGTCCAGTCATCCGACGGCAGCACACGACGTCATACCCTCCGCCCGAAACTACACTCGCCTGCACGAGCCTGCACGAAGCTTACGTTAAAAAAATAGCTCTAATGTCAGCTTGGCGTTTATTGAGCGTTCCGCTCAGAGCCATGTATACACGCAGCAGCTCAGCAAGAACGCTAGTGCGCATATACTGGCGTGTACATAGGTCACTCCAGCAGTGGAAGGCACAACTCGTTCCTTGATCCAGTAACGACTGAATTGAACATAATGTTGACTGTGCGTCCACTTCGTCGTTTTTTAAAGCAAACGATATCCGCGTTTCTGAAGGACCTATAAATAGCTGTAACCCTATGCGGGCGAGCCGTGCAGACACCGCCCACTGGAGCAGCACAATGGCGGCACGAAATGCCGCGGCGGCGGTGTTTTTGCGCCTCGAGCTTCCGTATCATTGAATGAAAATTATTGGAGTGGCTTGCCCCGCCACTTTCAACAAGCAGAGATGAATTCATGACGTGCCCTTCCCCAACAGAAGTCCAAAATCAAGAACGGGCTGACAGATAGCACACCGTGGTATAAAGTTTGCAAACAGGGATAAGGTGCCTCAGAAAGGCTGGCCAGCCTTTCTGAGGCACCTTATCCCTGTTTACAAACTTTATACCTTCCCCCACAGGTAAGAGCCTGAAAGAAAGCCACAGCAGTTGGACCCCGTACACAGCTCAAGAGATATTGCTTTGCTACTGTAAGCGTCCGAAAACATTGTATTCCACGCTTCGATTCCCACCCCATCCAAAATTTACCAATATTTGTTTTTCAGAGCACTAGGCAAACGTCTGTTGGCGTCAGCCTAAACAAAAGATATGATACCAAAAATGGCCGGTGGCGCAAACATTAAAACGTGTTCAGATATGTCCCGCATTCTTCCGGGAAATTCCTGTAAAGAAAGTAAATTAGTTGATTCCCGCCAACACCATCCGGTGTAGGCGGGAATCAAACCCGCGCCTCCGGGATGTGAGACGAGCACGCTTCCCCGGCACCACGGCGGCTCCTTTTCTCTTGCTGTATTGCATGGAATTACGAGTAGTGTCATTCGAAAATTGTTGCATCGCATTTGAACATAGATGAAAAACCAATGCATACCCACTACGAGCCCAATAAAAGTTCTAGATTCGGGCAAACAAACAAGAGCGCGCAGATGCGAAATCGATTCACGAAGGATATAAAAGGTTACAGCTATACTACGCACTTCAGGAGCCTTTTCTCGAAAGACAAACCTTGTCGAACAAGGTGGCTGGCCATGTCTGTCGATCATTCAGTTTCTCTATAATGAACAGAGTCCTAATAACATAAACAAATCAAACTGTGCTTTATTAGCTGTCTTTTTGAAAGGAAGGAACCGTATAATAGGAGGTATGTCTGGAAGGTCTTTTTTGATAGTTCTTTTAAATTGTCCATAAAAAGAAATGGGTAACGACAAGAGAGAGAGAGAAAAAAAAACTGTAATGATATGCTGCAGATGTTAGCCTGGCATGCTACTCCGGATGCTGGGTGACACCCCCCCCCACATATATATATATATATATATATATATATATATATATATATATATATATATATATATATATATATATATATATATATATATAAACACAAGTAGTGCTTTGAGATGAGCCGAGAATGTGATGTAGTGCCAAGCGCGACTCCCGTTGAAGTCACGCCAACGAATAGAGCAATGTTCCATTGTCTCCAGTTGATTGCAAATTGTACAACTTGTATTCCAGGATATATATAATCCTTTTTCCTGCAGCTATGTTTTAAGAGGCAGGGTCGAAGTGACCCGCCGTGGTTGCTCAGTGGCTATGGTGTTGGGCTGCTGAGCACGAGGTCGTGGGATTGAATCCCGGCCACGGCGGCCGCATTTCGATGGGGGCGAAATGCGAAAACACCCGTGTACTTAGATTTAGGTGCACGTTAAAGAACCCCAGGTGGTCAAAATTTCCGGAGTCCTCCACTACGGCGTGCCTCATAATCAGAAAGTGGTTTTGGCACGTAAAACCCCAAATATTATTATTATTAGGGTCGAAGTGTGCAGCTATGTGCACCTAAACAAAATGTTTTCGCTGCTGGCGTAATACACATTCTACGGACAGGGCTAAGAACATCCCGACCGAATAGAGACATATACGGCCTTCGATACATGGGTTCAGAGAAAAGGTCATGTATAAGTGCTATATTGAGCGACGTTCGATCAACGCCAAACAAACGTTCTAGTGTGAATCTTGTTTTTAAAAATGAAATAGTGTCCACGGGTGTGGGTACCTTGTGGGCGGGTTATTTGGCGCGTGCTGGTGCAGCCAATGGGGAAGAGGTGCTGCCACGTCATGAGTATATGACATGAGTGCGTTCATTGCATTCCGAAGTCTACAAACGGTATAATTATTTCGCATTTCCAGACGCTACAGTGGCATTTCGATGGAAACGTAATGCAAACACGCCCGTATTCCGTGCATTGGGGGCGCGTTCAAGATCCTCTCAAGATAAAAGTTAACCTGGAGACTTCCGCAACCGCATGCCTCATAATTATATCGTGAATTTAGCACGTAAATCTTCAGAGTTCAACTCATTTTTTTTTTAATTGAGCTTTTGGTCCATCCGCTTTTGCATTTCTGATAGAATGAAATGACTCGCCTGCAAGCAGGAACATGTTCCCAAAACGGTGTTCTTGCGTAATTTCACGGGTGCCTTTTTCTATAGACCTCTACAAGGACGTGTTGACCACGGAATTTCATGAACAGTCACATTATGCTCTGAACATTAGGAAATAAATACTAGCGTCGGTAAAAAACTGCAAGTGACAGCTTAATTGTGAACGACTTCGTTGATCCTGAATTTCAATCTCAGAAAGCATTTCTACAAGAATGCTTAACGTTAGCGTTAAACACTTTCTTCAATGTTAGTCCACAGAGTCGCAGTTGTTAGGTTCTCACATGCTGCCTGCCAACTTTGTAGACCGAAAACTGGCGTGGGATAGACGATGCAAAAAAAAAAAAAAAAACAATATGTTGCACGGAGAATCGAAAACTCGCTTCCGGCCTGTCATGGCCACACAAGTTGGTAACCAATCCCGTTAGCAGGCACGAAACCATTATCGGCCCCGTTTTCACTCCGGGTCTCGTTAAAGAAGAATCCGCCATTATACTGATTGCTCGCAATTTAGCCCAGTTAAGCAACTATTCCGTAACAGGGCCCCATTTAGGTAACGAGCGCACTTTGCCCTCCTACCTTAGGGCGCCACCACTCATGACGCGGTGCGTTAATATTTCAACGCCAGTTAAATAGCCCTCCCTGCCACCGATGTTTCACGATGCCATCCCGAAAGTCCGTAGGCTGCACCTTTCCAATGTATGGCTTGTTCGTCTATCCCTGCTCCAGGTATTGATTAAGCGTGCAAACACAGCAGCACGCGCCGTTTGTAGAACCGATTACTTTCGGATGCATTAGCGACTGCTGCTGGGATGTATCTGTAGGCACAGTACCACTCACAAAAGCCTTCGAAATACAAAAGTCAAGCATGCAAGTGGATTTCTTGGTGGCCTTAGGGCACGTACTGGAATTCAAAAAGGCACTGCATGGGTGCCGCACAAAGCTTCGTGGATCAGATATTTTTTATGAGATATCTTTTATGGTTTTAGAATTAGAGGAACGGGAATTGAAGTTTTCGCGATGATAACAATACAAAACTTTTGCAGAAAGAGGCGCACCCTACCGCACAAGAAAAAGCAGGCCTCAGGGAAGTGGCCTTAACATCTTTCGGAAAGAGTGCAGTTCTTTATGCCAACAAGCACGTCGCTTCGCCTTCCCCTGTTTATTCGTGTGCATATTGGTGCGTATTCTACCATTAAGGTAGTTAGTGCTGCCGACCCTATTGTGATAAACAAAAATTCAAGCAGTCTATGCTCTCAACGTTCTTTCTAGTCTGCTTCAGCATGATTTGTCGGTTAAACGCATTACTGAAACCTGCTGGTACAGCCAACGTCCCATGGGCGACTCCCGATAGGAGTAAGAATGAAAACTAGGTAACAAAGAAAGTGTAACGAAGGAATAAATCATATCTCGTGAAAGTGCTGCGTTTGAAGTGAAGAAGTTTAGTCACAATCGCAAGGTTGTACAGTATGACAACAAGAAAAATGAGCGCGGCCAAAAGTGCACAAATCAGTATATCAGAAAGACAAAGGAGAACGTTTCCAAAGAGCGTAGGAGCCTATAAAAACGGTGACAAAATGTCGATGATTAATTGAAGGAGTCTAACGTCCTTGTAGGCCGCACAAGGAACGTGAGGAACGTTTTGCTGGATGGCTCCAGAATAAATTTACCCGCCTGGGGTTTTTTTTAACGCGCACTTAAGTGAAAGTACACAAGCGTACTTGAAACAAAGTACAGCCGATGCGTTCGGGATTCGAAGCAGCGTCCTCGTGTGATGTTAACTTGAAAAATGGCATTTCTACTGGGCCATCGCGGCGATTGGTAACAAGACTTTACCCATGTAGCACAGCACAGTGGCCGCGAAACGGCATGCGGCCGAACCAGTTCTTCCACGATGTGAGCCCTTCTCATGGTGTTTCGTGTGTTGGCTGATAACAATAGGCCCCGCAGTAAGCACAGATTGTCTTCACGACATTTCTGCACAGCTTGGCTAATCAGTGGCTTGAGAGCATGTAAAATTAACGATGCTGTCGCGACATCAATCCTGGTGGATCAGCGCGTTGCCGTCAGCCTGATAGCCCAGTTATTGCTGTAATAATTTGAGGGATCGAGCGCACTGATCTTCAAATAAGCTTTGCACCTTGCTCAAGGACCACCTGCCTGAAACCTGTAAATATGCGCAATCGAAAGCCTTTTCATGGTTTATGAAGATGATAAAAAAGGGTTTTGCTAATTACGCAGCTTTACTCTTAAATTTCATTGCAAAGCTACTATTAAACGTACTTTCCTTGAGTTTGACAAATATATCTAAACAGCAAAAAAGACACATAGCGAATTTTTCTGCGCACATCTTAGAGACCTTGAAGTTAATTCTTAAGTTAAAGTTTGGTATTTTACACGTTCCCTGCAACTACGTCTACACTTGACATTCCTGATGCCCTTGCATTTCTTTTTCGTTATATTAGAAATTTCAAATTCAAGAACCTACAGCCAGCACCCTCTTCATCGTTGACCGTATGCAAATAGTCCGTTTCAACGTTTAGTCGACAATTTCGGCTTAATGACGGCTTGTCACAATGCTATCTAATGGAATTTCTTTGTATTCTTGGTTATGAAATTAAGCACTTTTCTGAGTATGTGCTTGCTGGTGGCACTTTGTAACATATTTCGAGATGTCCCAGAAGTTTCAACACTGCGTCTGCCATAATTCCGAACCTACATTGAAATCCTTCGCTGGTATCGTTACAATGCGTGCGGTAAAAAGGACAATGGTACAGCTGGGAGCCTGGATTAGATGATTGCAAATTGCTCCCAAGTTTTCTGCACCGGCGCGAATTCCCGAACTCGTATGCCTAATTAATGCCTTCTACTTAAGCCTTCCGTATTCCCAATGTCACATCACGCTAATATTTGCCGAGGCCGTCTGTGAGAACTAAGACACGGGCAAACAGACCTCGAAACCTCTGAATGCGGAAATTGAGTTTCCCGATATTACGGATGAGTCTCGTTTCAATAGCTCTGCTGACAGGCCAGGTGCTGCGTGCGCACTTTCACACTTGGGATATTTTTCGCAAATTAGCGTTCTTTTTTTTTACATTTGAGACGGCACACGTGGCGTAAATGAGCCATACACACAACTAATCACCTGCACATTTCGCCTGAATCCAAATGTACGAATATTCAACAGAGGAGGACTATCGAAATAGATTTTATTCGCCTTCTGTAGCTATTCAGACGTAAGCCGATATATATGCACGAAACACATGTGCATAACTTTCTAGCACAACTATAGCTGATATCCGTTATTCATTGCGACGTTTTTGCCATTTTACTCAGTTTAACGGTTTCAGGTTGAAAACGCGTCCGTTTTCCAGCTTGCTTTGATGTTGAGGGCTAAAAGATGTCAATTTATTTTGTCGTTGCAAAGCTGTTCATAAATTTATGGTCACTGAAGTGCCTACACGATGTTTATAGCGTATTGGCATGAAGTGCTAGACTGCAGCATTTCTAGCCCACAAAAAGGAGAATGTTTTGTAGATGTCGTCATAATGACTCTAAAATTAGTCCTGTTTGTTCGAAGTAAACAGGACTCATTGGTCTTTCAGCAGCCACTGCCGCACCCACTGCCGTACCCCACGCTCGCTCTTTAGGGAAGGCAACTTGACGTTGCTGGCCGACCTGCTCTGCTCAAGGTTTTAAAATGTGCGTATGCAGATTTGTAGAACGGTATACATGGAGTGGTAAATGACGCTTTTCCTTGCGAAACTGAGTGGAGTCGCCATCATCACAGCGCTTAACGTTGAATGCTCCTGGCCTCATTTGCTATGATCATCAGTGTGTACACGTGCGGAAACGAAGTTTGTTTCTAGTCAGTGCTGTTCATTTGCTTCGGTGCAATCCTACTGATTTGACGACCTTTTTTTTTGACGATGATCAGCAGCATTCCTCCTTAAGGTACTGCTTCTGCAGTGCAGTTGTTATGTGCTAGTCTATCAAGCGCGTGCTCTGTTTCGGTCGATCGCTCCGTTGGCCAATAAGACGTTTCGATTTTGTTGCTGCCCAGCCTGCTAAGTATATCATGAAATACGTTTGATGCCATTCTCAAGAAACTGCCTGGTCGCGGTGGTGCGGTAATGAATTCTGGTGTTGTGTGTGCCAAAACCACAATTTGCTTATGAAGCATGCCGATGTGGGGGAGTAGGGATTAATTTGGACCACCAGGGGATCTTTCACGTGCCCCCAATGCACAGGACCCAGGCGTTTTTGCATATCGCCCCCTTGGAAATAAGGCCACCAAGAGCCGGATTTGATCCCACGACCTCATGCTTAGCAGTGCACTACCATAGCCACTAAGCCACTGAGGCGGGTGGTGCGTTAATGAATGCATCGGTTTAACGACATTGCTTTAGCGGCACTGCGGCAAAATGTGGTCTGGAACGCCTGATAGAAGAGGAGACCAAATTCTGGGGGAAAACCTAGCGTAATAGTCTTCTGCCTGTAGTGCTGAACCTCGCAAGATATATTTAATTAAACTTGATTACATCTACCATGACACAGCTATGATGTTGTTAGTTGAGCGTAACCGTTCCTTTCTTTGCTCCTGCCATTGGTAGCGAGAACATTTTGTGGGCGAGTTTGGTCCAGTGACGAGAATTATTAGAGCAAAACAAGAAAGAGGCGACAGCCTTTGTTTAAATCACCGTTGTCAAGAGATCTTGTTCTTTAGGCATGCCATACGTGCGATGATAAATAATAAAAAGTAGCAGAAATTTGCACGCATCTTCATTTGGACACAGGAGAGAAAATTAAACGTACTACTCTTTTCACATATCCTTCGTGCGCTGCACTTATCGTGTTGTGTAATCGAGTTCTATATTGCGCCCGCGACAAAGTGTTTGGATGTTCACGAATACATGTTTCCATCGTTTGCTGGACCTCACTATCTGACATTCAACGAAGACCACCCAGTGAATCCTTCAAAAGGCGGAAGATGCAATTCGATATCGCCAGAACAGTGATCTATGAATATGGGGAAGCGCTAGCAGCCTACAGAGCACGTCCATCGGTTTCAGTCCCCCTGACCACTAAAAAGCATATTATGGTGTTGTGTTCCTCGGCAGTACAATCTAGGGGTGTTGTATCTATACGTCTGACTCTGTTTCTCCATGATGCTCGAATTAACGAGGCAGAGATGGATACTCCTGCTTCCACCTCCTTTCAAGTACGCACCTCATTCCAATACCCATCGTGCGCTTGTTTGTTCGTGCGGAAACATAACATGGCCCTCGTACTTAAAACTGAAGCAACGAATTGAAAAATTTAGGTTTTCTGGTACTTGAACTACCTAGTATCTGGATCGCTAAACACGAAAGAAAGAAAGAAGCAGACGTACAAATATCGATGGTCTGACAATGTAAGCATGTTAGCAACTCTCTTATCATAACCTCATGAGAGTGGCTTGTCAAGCTAGTTGGTACACGATTATACTAAGAGAATGCCAGCAAACTTGAAAGTAGAAAAACTCGAGAAGCAGATAAAGCGTTACTGTAGCCACCTTACTGTCTCTTTGTCTATATCTGCTTCTCGATTTTTTCTACTTTCAAGCTTGCTGGCATTCTCCTAGTATTATCATATCGTCACGACAAGAGCGCTATAATCACGATTGGATGATGACATTATAATCGCAATGCAATGATGAACGATTGACCTCGATGGAACCACAAAGGCATATGACGATCATGGCATCACTGCAACGCGATGGCGTTACTGAAGGGTTGCCAATGATACAACGACAGCGTGAGGTCAACGTAACGCCGACAACTGTCTAAGGACAACAGCGTGATGACGACGGCATGACGAGATTCGGATGACCAAACCGCAATGGCGACGATGCAACGACCATGACAGCATCTCGACCCTAAACACATGCCTAGTGACCCAAGCCAACAGACAACGTTATCCACTGAATCGTAGTAGAAGACGTGACCCGAACAGCATGACGTAAGTGAGATCAGAAACCTGGCGTTACGACGACATAGCGACCACGATGGCATCACTATGGTGGTATCGCAACTAATGCAAGACGACTGTATGACGACGGTGATGTCACGGCAACAGCATGACAAGTGTCAGATGGCAACGCTGGAATGGCGCGCTGCAGTGACAACGACTGCGTCAGAAGCCCAAGCCCACACCTAAAGGGCCAAGTTATTACACCACATTGGCCACTTGGTTGGGATAGATAGCGTGACGACAAGGACGGCATGACGAAACTTGGATCGCGAAACAAGAATGATGACAATTCGATCACCACGATGGCTCCACAACCAGGAGCACCTACCTAGTAGCCTAAACAGGCAGAAAACTTGAAACATTGCTTCTGCATAAGACGGACAGACGGACGGACGGACGGACGGATGGACGGACGGATAGGCTCAAAGCGGCTGAAGGAGGCAAAGAATGCTACTCGCAATAATACCATCCATGAGAGACGCAGAAACCCTGCGATTCGCATCTCTCGGGGGCCTAATTTACGTTAACGATGTTTTGTACGCCCGACAAAAATTATAATTTCTGGTTTTGTCAACCACCATATTCGAAAGGATGGCTAAACTTTACGACAAATAAATAAATTATCATGTAAATGTAATTAATTTATTGCTCTGTTCGATTGGTTCTCGTTAAATCATTTGACATTTGTGTTTCAATCCTTTGTGTTCACTTAAAGCGTCCACTTAAAGTGGAAATATAATTTACATGCAACCAGCAGAGATCTTTCACAGGGCAAGCAAGAAAATAAATAAAGAACTTGCAATGAGAAAAGTGAAATGCCAGAGACCTTGAATCAGAGGAAAGCATAAGGGTGCATTGCCATAATCTATAAGCATGACCTTACCATGTTGTGAAAGATTTATTAGAGCGCTATATGGCTTAATGACTGCTCATTGGCCATACATTACATGTAAAAGTCATGCGTTAGGTTACGAAATTGATTTGGAAATACTTTGATGTTCGAAAGAGACGCACGTGTTGTCGTTAATTTATGTTTACTTGTGCCATGTAATGCAGACGTGACTTTCAGCTGCAAGCATTGCGCAGTAAGACGTGCAGTACACAGTTCGCTATCAACGTATACTACATACGATTTACATGACACCAGTTCCAGGTTCGCCGCAAACTTCCTCATCGATAGCACATTGTGTGACATGTAAATGTAGTCCGGCGTGCTGGAGAAAACGAGAGACACAAAAGAGCCGGGTTTTGAGGCTGCTATAAACTTTAGTATCATAGCTACACGAAGGGCTTCTTAATACCGCTCTCTTTTTGAAACCTATGTGTCCCACTTCATGATCGGTGTTACTCCCACCATGTTTCTTTCACCATGATGTAACGTCGTTCAATACGAATCTCCTTTGACTGTGCCAACACATTTATTGCTTTTTATACTCTTCTTCTTTTATTTCACTGAAATGGCCCCAATAAAAAAGCGCCGGCACGGCTGATGAGATCGATGTATACCCACAAGCATTCCTGTTGTTTATGCTTCGCGCAAGAGAAACTGAACTCGCTTATATATTCTAAGGCTCCGAAAATAATACAAGTACACTGACATCATAAATTGTTCCTCTAACCATGTACGACTTTCGCGTGTAACGCATGAAGGAGGTCTCCAAATGTCCGGAAGCTAAGTGATAGCACGTGAGAACGCAATACGGCGTGTCCTATCGGCTTATGGTATCGATATAAGAGCCCTTAGCCAGTATTTTATCCATGTAGAAAAATGCACTTGAAGTGAAAATAGGCGATTTCAGAAATACTTTGCCACAAAAAGTATTTAAATTCGTTCAGCAAAAGCGGAGTTATTGACATTCAAACACGGTCTTCGCTGTACTCTTGCTCCTTCTTAAATGCTTCGCACTGCGAAGGCTGCGGTGGAGAGGGGCATGCCCACAACGCTCCGCCGTTTAAATGTCACCGTTGCGCGCTGTTCAAATTTAATTTTGGATATTAACGTAGAAGCCATGACTTCCGATATTGGTGTCTACGACGCGTTAAACACAAGCCGCGGTTGTCCTCAGCGAGCCACAGTGCGCTTATCTAGTGGTCTCATGGCGGCACGCCGCGACGGCCACGGTATGTACGCTGCGCAGCCGACCGCAGCTACCAATAGCAGCCGTGTATTGGAATCCTCTTTATTACGAAATACAGCG
The DNA here is from genome assembly GCF_038994185.2 of Dermacentor albipictus. NCBI lineage: Eukaryota > Metazoa > Arthropoda > Arachnida > Ixodida > Ixodidae > Dermacentor > Dermacentor albipictus. The sequence continues at coordinate 87,663,121 of NC_091824.1, read as the reverse complement.
TCCAGAAGAGCGTAAGGAGCGAACTTCGGTTAGAAAAGAGAGCGTTTGAGAGACAGGTGAATTCGCGATCCGCTTGCGAGCTCCGCGCACCGTGTACGATAGCAAACATTCTGTGACATGTTCATAGCAGCGTATGATACCCGCGGACTATGTTATTTCACCAAGCCCGAGGGGTGGTTTAAGACCTCTTTAAGGTAGCCAATATGTTTATTTATTTATTTATTTATTTATTTATTTATTTATTTATTTATTTATTTATTTATTTATTTATTTATTTATTTATTTATTTATTTATTTATTTATTTATTTATTTATTTATTTATTTATTTATTTATTCCTTCATACTGTCAGCCCTCTGCTGAGGGTTCTTACGAGGAGGGTTTAAATACGGGCAGACCATATATACAGGTGCATCAAGCGGCAGCGGAATCACAAAAATACATGTTTAACTATTTTTCAAATTCACAAACATCACTGGCATCTGCCACAAAGCTTGGTATCGCGTTCCAGAGTTCAATCACGGCAGGGAAAAAGAAAAGCGAAACACATCACTGTGAGCAAAGTATGGGCGTAAAACATATTGATGATTAACACGACTGCTTAGTTTTCCTGGAAGCTGCACATACTCATCTTTGTTGATTTTTAAATGTCCATGTAGTATTCAAAAAACACCTTCAGACGATTTTTTTGCCTTCGTACTTCTAGTGTTTCCAGTTCACAAGACTGTAACATCGGTGTAACGGAATCTAAACGGCGGTACTTTGAGCATATGAAGCGCGCGGCACGACGTTGAACTTTTCTAACTTTGTAGTCACTTCTTTCTGATGAGGGCTCCAGATGACTGAGGCATATTCAAGTAAAGGTCTAACAAAAGTTTTATAAGCTATCAGCTTTACATCTCGAGAAGCTTGACCTAGTTTTTGCCTTAAGAAACCTAATCTCTGATTCGCCTTCGAGCACACATTTTCTATGTGCGTATGCCATGTTTATTTTAATTATTTATTATTAATTTCTTATTTGTTTATTTCTTGTTTACTCAATCATTCTAAAAGCTAAGCTTTTTTTTTGTGAACCTCGCGAGGTTTTCGTGACCGTGGGTGCTGTGTAGGCGTTCTCCTGCAGCAGCGGCATTGCATTAGTCTTTCTACAATGGCTGAGTAAAGCCTTCCGTGTCAATTTGTGCGGACATTCAATAAACAAATTCGTGTTTCGAGTCTTTGTGCATTAACGCAGAGCTACGCTGTATAGAGATTATAACTGGATGGATCTGCTGCATTTTCTTAAAATATACTTCACTGCTTAATTTTCCATTTTTTTCTTGCATCATCTAAGAATGCAGCTACATGGTAATCCTATTTGATATCTTCGTTTTTGGACAACCTCCCAATGTAAGTATATGATGAAATGTAGAAGCAGTCTATGTAATTTTGTTTGTTCCTTATGAAGCACTGCCCCAGTGCCAGCAATATACATACTCTTCAGTGTAGTTCCGCTATATTTGTTGATTTGTTGCTTTTGCTATTTCCTACACAAAGCGAACGAACGCCTCCATTTCCTCGTTGTCTTCCTCCTGTAGAACGACGGAGAGGAGGGTAACTGGTTCTAGCGGATTTTCCCAAGCCGATTGTCCGACGAGTAGCCTAATAAACTAGAGCACATCACTCATGAGATTACCTGGCTTTCACCAAATATTTTTTTGTGATTCATTGCTTAGTGCGTAGTTCTTTCCTGCCCCTGAAGTATTCCTTCCGTTGCCTCGCCTTATTCTTTTAGAGATTATCCTTCTTATTGAGTTTATCTCAGTAGAGTATTGCGCACCGATTTTGGCGTGTATGGGTTTGGCAATTAAGGAAACAACGCACGTCCTATCGAAGGCTATCTGTCCTCGAAATCAGATTTCCCGAATACGACCCATGTTCCTTCCTTACCCATTAACCGGTAACTTAGCATTAAGAAGTCAACGACAAAAGCAATTTATTTCTCTTTGATTTTGAAATTTGTGGCTTTGTAAAGGGCTGAAATAAGGACTTTAGGAGAAACATGCTCTTACATCGCTATGGTGTTGCAGCCAGGTCTCGCACCGAGCAATTGTGTTATCCGCAGTGTGAGCAATCTTTAAAGAACTAGACAGCTTTTTGTATAAACTAAAAAATAGACGTAAACATAAAGAGCGCCATGTGTGAACTGGACAGCGCAGGAGGCTACCACACGCACGCACGCACACGCACACGCGCACACACACACACACACACGTGAAGACACTGGACTCTCGAGCGTCTTTCCTGTGCATTTGTTTCTGTCTTCTCTAGGGGTTTTCACTCATCGCTTGCTGGCTGCAACTTTTATAATTATGCACCACCTTCCCGACACGCAAACCTTATATCCAGGGTCTTCAGATGTATCAATCGTTTTGGTGCGCCCTCATGGTGAAACTACAAAAATGATAGACGGGGCTTCGTTAATGCAGCTTCTCTAATGCTGCTTCATTGTGGAACCGTGGAAGGCCACGCGTTTCGAATCAAGCTGTTCATTTCTTCTATACATTTACAAGCGCCGGAATTAAACAACAATAAGGCATTCAGATATAATTCAAAGATGGAAAATTTATCGAATTACGATAAATACGCTTTGCAAGAAAGTTTACCAAAAGTACGAGGAAACCATTACCTCGTTCGAAGATCTTAACATAAATGGGACTTGTCTTATTTCTGTAAAACCTGTTCACCTGCACAGGTACTAAGCAGCTGCGTTCTTGCTTATATTTATGCCATTGTAGCCGAAGGTACAAGGTATTCCGACAAGGAACAATGCGCACTTTCTTTAAGGACTGCAACCACTGCTTATACACTTAGCATTTTGCAGATTTCCAAGTGCTTAAACCTCCAAAGAACGATAGTAGTTCTCATCACAGCTCCTCAGGTTTTTTCAATGAAGAAAGCGCCAAGCTGCGTACTTGCGGTGTGAAAGTAGCCGTAGCCTTAGTACTTCTGATACACGGTAGTGGATTATCTACTGCTGGGTTGCAATTACACACTTGCAACATTCGCCTCAACGTAAATATATATAAAAGGGTAATCAGGAAATATACTTGTTTTGATAGCTAGAGATTGCGGATCCACATGTAGACAATATCCGTTGGTTCCAGAAAGTAAGCTAACAAGCCGTGAAAGCGCTGCCTCTGATAGGCAACGATTTTTAAAGTTAGAACAATAAATAAATAAATAAATAAATAAATAAATAAATAAATAAATAAATAAATAAATAAATAAATAAATAAATAAATAAATGTAGTAGTACAAAAAATCTTTGGACGGTTTTATTACTGGAACTGATCTGTGGTATACAGATTACTTACTCCGCCCCTGCTCACGCGCACGACTCGACTGGCGAAACCGTAAAGAGAAAGGGTGTGTAATGTATTCGCAGCCAGTCGCTCACCGTGAAGTCGTTGCGGTTTTGAAGCACGGGTCTCGTTAACGCGCGGTAATTAATGTCCCCACAAACGCATTAAAGGGAGCTCAGCCTAAATGTTTTCCTTTCGGAGTAATCTTCATTAAGCGTAGAAGTTAGCACGAAAACGAAGGCTTCCGATTTTGCGATAATTGCTGACTGATTGTGTTACATTATGCCGGAATCTTGTGTCGCACGAGCACTAAATTGTTCTCTATCATGTAAAAAGAAAATGCTCCCGTTGCCTCTTGATGCAGTTTTCGTGCTCATGGTCACTGGTGGTTAGGCTTTTATTCAGTCCTATAATACAATTTCACTGATGCAAAGGCCACGGTCTTTCACGCAACCGAGTGATGGGGTCCATTTGTCACCGAACGCCAGTGGTAAATATATCACTATAAAAAAATATTTCTTTCGGACGCAACTGTCGTAAAGTTACGCATTCCAGATATATCCCTTGCAAGGACCATTGTGGAATTCCATTAAATATTGGCGCCATTGGGGACAGTTGCGGAGATAGGCAGTGAGCGACAATGCGAAGCTCTAACTCTGCTCCTTTCCAGACCTGCCTTCATAACATCGCGTGTTTAGAGTTGCGCGTGTATACGAAGAGCCAGGCCCGCCAGCACGTCCTGACTCGCGAGAGCTTCGGCTCATCTCAAGGTCTGGATTCTGCCGTTTAGCACTCGTAATTGGATGGCCTTCTTCTTCCCACGTCGACACCATTTGCTGTGGCGGCTGCAGGAGAGCTTCTTCGCAACGCTATAGATCTATGGGTCGATGACTCTGTACTCTGCTGAATTAGGCAATGAAACAACGAACGCTGCCTATATGTTCTTGCAACACGTATGCACCTTGAACCGAATTAATTTCAAAAGTGAGAAAGGAATGCGCGCCATGCCATTAATAACCGAAAAAGCTTTCCAGAAGATTTCGGCTATTAGCGCACGCTGACAGTAATCGGATATAGCTCCTGCACGTTTTTTTTTTAAACAATTTTCTTCCCTAACTCTGGAGCTTGAGGGTGCCCCTCCCCCTTCCCTAATTATCGAATTGCATCCCATAGTGCGCTGCCGAAAAAAAAAAGTGGCAGTTTCACTCGGAGGGGGAAATCCCGACAGCGATAGCAAGCTTTAGGGCTGAGCTTGAACTTCTTGGACAGCATTTTAGCTATTCGAGGGTCCGGCTAACGCGGACGCCTTACACGTGCGTGCACAGAAAATTCTAGCACCCTTAAAAGCCTTACCGTGCTGTGTGGGGCCTATAATGACTTCCCACAAGCTCCACTGGGCTGCGCGTAATGTGCCACGCAAGAAAATATACCTCACTGTCAGGTTCGATATCTGATATTGTTTCGCACTGTTAATACGAGTAGTAATTACCCTGAGAAGATTCAAGATAAAAGGGATGCGCTGTGAGTGTTATGTTTCATGACGATTGTTTGCGGGCTGCCGTTCTCGAAATTATCAGGAATTGTTTTGTCAAGAATGTGAAACCTGGTCTGAACGACATAAGTGATAGAATAGTGTAGCAACAAAACCTGCATATACAGCATGGCATATGGCAAGCAATGGCATGTAGCATACATAAACCTCACGCAACGACGATGGCGACGACAACGGAGAAAACTCGCTTGGTTGGTCCATATAATTCCTATCGCGAATAAAAAAAAAAACATGAATTGTACTGCTCATTTTATTTCACTCACAAAGCGCCATATGCAGAAAGACCAGTCAGTCCATTACTTGCATTGGAGGTCGTATGATCCAAATTTTGACAATATCGACGCTCGTGGTAGCGTAGCAGATTATACTGTATCATGCAAAGAGGTCACATTTGCAATGTAATATCTACATATTCAGGCACTAAACGTTAGCTGCAGTAATTGTCCAACATGCTTATTTCAGCCTGATTGCAAATTTAAGGTAAAACTGCATCTTAACAAACTATCGTGGACTTCCAAAACCAGTACAGCCTGCCCGTTCAGGTTGAATTTGTTTTCTTTACACATTCTTCCCGACAATACATTGCACTTTTTGTGTTCATTAGGACCGCTGCCACGACTGGCTACTGCCGTAATGCTCAAGGCAGTTCACTGACAGCCAAGCCCCATGAAATTTCAGCGTCTCTTAAGCCGAAAAGATCACCCGTTCTTTTTGTCGTTGTTACAAAGATTATAACAACTACTGGCCCTTGGCATACGATAATGAATATGACTACAACGTTTTCATATGTCATTCTGAGCGGCTGAGCGCTTAACTTACCAGGATGATTTGAAGAAGTGTGTCCCCAATGACTAAAGTGAAACATTTGTTTTGTGGCTAAAGCACCTGCTCTGCCCAATAATTCTGCAAGCTACCCAAGATGCCAAACGAAGTTGCCGCTTAAGGAAGATGGCCGACAGGAGGATTTAGTGTTGATATAATGATCCAGTGGTCGGAGCATAACCCCGGATGTATCTCCCAGACACCAGTCATTAACTGACGTGATGACTCTGCCTTTGCATTGTTCTTTAACACTGTAAGGAGCTGTACTGCAGGTCACGTTTCGGTGAGCAAAATTGCGTGCGAAGGCCAGCCGCCACCCCGGTAGCGATTTTAGCAATGGGCTACACATATATGGAACATTTGGACATTGCCCCTTCGGCGATTTGCCGAACTTCGCAGCAAACACATCAGCGTAACTCAAGGGGCCGTAAATTCAAAAAAAAAATTCATTCAAGAGATCAACCTAGTTTCAACATGTTTTTGCTACCAATTTCGAGCGGGTACTTCCTTCTAATAGCATACTCCTTTAGGACACTTCATCAGCACCTGGTGCTGCGTTATAGCAGTGTTTTGGTCGCGACTAAATCTACAATATAGAAGCGGCGAGGTTTAGACTAAGTGCCATAAACAATTAGGCTATGAGAAGGAAGTGCACTAACAACGTTGCTATTTGAAACATGTTGAAACTCGGCAAATGTTCTGAACCATATTTTTTTTTAAAAAAGCTGCCCATTGAGTTATGCTGGTGTACAGCGATGAAGTTTAAGAAGTTTTTTAGGGGATAATGTCCGGTAATGTACGCTGCGGTTTCCGAAGAATTCACTTTACGAGCAGCCTAGTCGCCGCCTAGGTGATGATTAGTCACTGCCTCGGTGATGCCGTCACCTCGCGGCGCCCACGCATATTATGGTGACGTCACGCACTTGTCAGTCATGCGGAAACCGAATTTGTCGTCTGCTACCAAACGAAGTAGTGCGAGGTGCTTCGGTCTGATCCGAAGCACCGTGTGCCGTGTGCAGAGCATGTGCGTGCCGTGTGAACGGGAGAGATAGGCGTTACGAGAAAAACGGGGTCGATGGTGATCCCTGTAGCGCCTGTGTTAGTTCTTTTAGCGAACGCCAGTGAGAGTCGACGACGACTTCGCAATCGACAAGAAGCGTTTGAGGTGGGAGACGAAGTATTCAGGAGGCAATTGAGGCTCTCCAAAGGGACAGTGCGCCTGTCCGAGGAGCTTGAGTCTGTGTTGGGGCTACAACGCACTAGCGTCAGTGATACTGTGGCCAAAGTGTAGTGGGCATTGTGGTTTGTTGCGACTTGAATCTTCCATCAGTACATAACCAACGAGCAAGCCTTCGCCATGCCCAAGCTATCAGTCAGCCGCATATATATATATATATATATATATATATATATATATATATATATATATATATATATATATATATATATATATATATATATATATATATATATATATATATAGAGAGAGAGAGAGAGAGAGAGAGAGTTGTATAAAAGGCCATCAGGAGGCCCTAGTATGAGTGAATATACATACATCTAACAAAAAATGCATGCAATTCAGAGAGGTCAATGCAAACACACCCAGTGCTTTAACAGCAACAATAAATAAGGCAGAAATTGTGATAACACAAAACAAACTAAAAGAGGGTGCTTTTACACACATATAAGCTATAAAATAAACGACAACGCTGAAGACTACTACAACTCTTCAAGCACCCAAAAGTTAGGTTAGGCTTTACAATCAGGCTACTAAAGAAATGCACGAAATACTCTAACAAAAGCAAATCAACAACATACCAATTTGAATGAAGGAAATGGAGACGCATATGCATAAGGTAACAATTACCAACAAAACAGAAGGGTACCAACATTAGGTGCCAACAAAACAGAAAAGAAAAAAAGACAGCACTACGTCCTATGCAGCCATTTGTTCGGTTATCTCAGTGCTGTGCATCCATGCCGATGGAAGAACATTCCAGTCATTTGCCGTGCGTGGAAAAAAGATAATTTGAATGTATTGTATATGGCACTTAAAGGGGTAAGAGACTGAGCGTCGCGATGCCTTGTTTCTCTGGTGAAGAGGGGCGATATATAATCATCTGGATTTAAAGCTATTTTCCTGTGCTTCAGCTGAAAAAGAAAATTCAATCTCTGAATTTCGCGCCGAAGCTACAACGTTTGAATGCCATGTTGACGCATTAAAATGGTCGGGAAGTTTATCTGCATATACTTTGAATAAATAAACTGTACAGTTTAACTATGGATCTTCTCGAGTGCATCCATATTAAGTTTTACGTGTGGGTCCCAAACAACAGCTGCATATTCAAGCTTCGGTTCAATGAGTGGCAAATATGCTAACCGTTTTGCCGCGACTGGTGCTTGTTTTAATTTATGACAGAGGAAACAGAGTTTGCCGAAGGAGGATACGCAAACATTTGGTATGTGTGAATTCCATTTCGATGTGTTTGTTATAGCTACTACTAAGTATTTCTGGTTTGAGACCACAACTAGTGGCTGTAATGCAAGCGAGTACCGAAAGGTAAAACATAATTTTCTGGTTATTTTCATGAAAACAATTTTCTGGGCGTTGAGAACCACGTCCCATTTTTCACACAATTTATAAATTTTCTGTAAATTGTGACTAAGGAATGCTTGATCCTCAGAACATCTCACTTCATTAAATAGCACGCAATCATCAGCAAAAGGTCGGATGCAAACTGGCTTACTAATGACATTAACATTATCATTTACGTATGTTGAAATCAAGGGACCAAGGACACTTCCTTGTGGTACACCTGATCTCACTCTTAGCGACGTGAGCAACGGCCATCAATACTTACAAACTACACTCTGTAGCTTCAATACGATTCATCCCAACAAACTATAAATTCTGGTAAGCCTAGAGGCCGAAGACTTAAGATTAGTTCTGCATGACATACAAGATCAAATGCCTTCTTAAAATCCAAGAATAAAACATCGATGTAACCTGACTTATCAAGAACCGAGGTGAAGCGGTGAACAGCTGTTGTCAACCGGGTGACTGTGGAGATACCCTTTCTAAAGCCATGTTCATACGGTGGTATGGTATTATCGTTTAAGAACTTGTTTACGTAATTCACGATGACACGTTCCAGAATTTTTGCAACATGAAGACGTTAAAGATATTGGTCGCTAATTTATTATTAGCATGCTGTCTCCTTTTTTTGAAATTTAGCACGTACATCGGCACACCGGTGAAGAAAGGGGTAGGGTATGTTGTCAGGTCCAGGTGATGATGTGGTCTTTTTAAGTTTAGTAGCATAGAAACGTCACTGAGTTCTGATATAAGGGTATAGGTATGTACGGGTATGTATAAGGGTATATGTATGTAAACGGGTAAGTCATATGTCATACCCGCTTTTAAGGGTGTGAAGTAACGGTTCGGTTTGGCTAGAAAAAACACTTTGAAAGTATTCATTCAACTTTTCAGGTATACTACACTTCTTATCGATAGTCACGCCATCACACACAATGCGATCAACTGGCTTCTTTTTTGTGGATATGTATCATCAAAATTTCTCTCGAGGGTTTTTAATGGAATTGGGAAACACGTAGTTGAAAGAAGGGTGGTTAGCCTTATATACTGCCTCGTTAAACTTGTCAGTGCCATTTGTACTGTTTTATTAACGATTGTACTCGCTTCACAGTGGACGAAGTGTCTCGCATTTTCTTGGATATTCCTAGGGTAGGCACATTAGGTACCCAAAGTAAGCATTCGATTGTAGCCAACGTGCTTTCCTTCGGCTTTTTTCATTTCCTGCCCCAACTTCACAGAACAAAAAAGACATCGTCATGGCACAGCGAATTGTCACATGGTGAATGTTCGATTTTGTTAGTTCTTTTTTTGCAGGAACTGAGGAGCCACGGGACTCTTCAGTTGCTGGATACGTTTATTAAGTTATTGCGATAGCAATTATAGACACACTCCAAGCGCATTCCTGCCGTCAGCGTCACCCTCGTGTTCCGCATGAAGTCCAAGGGCGATAACATCGTCCCCGCGTGCTGCATGCTGAATGTGCGAGTGAAAGCGTATGGGGGGCGGGGGTGGCATGGTGAGCCGACGATGATGGCTCAGTCTTGTGTGCGCAAGGGCAAATAGTGGGGAGAATGCGCGCCGCTTTCCGCCGCGCGCGATACGTCAGGGGGAATAGAGGAGGGGGGGGGGGCGAGCCTTAAGATTCGGTGATCTGTGAATCTGTGATTGTGCAATATGCTTCTTTGCCTTGTTTGATGCGCTATACACAGTGACTTTTTATTCGATATGTAGATTTATTGGATACTTTTACGTATATTTAAATATCTTGTTGCGAGCTTTTGTGTATACATGCAGTGAACTTTGTTTCCAGTGAAACATTTTTGCCCGTTTATCAATCTGTATCTCTGCATTTGTATATTTCATTGTATCTTCACCTTTCTAATGTGCGAGGGCGAGTCAAATGAAAGTGAGGCAACCCACCCATGCACAATGGTTCGTTTTATTATCTGTGAGGCATGCGCGTAGCTCACAGGCATCTCACAATTTACAAAAGTGGTACGTTGGTGTGAGGGCAAATGTTCTTGAGTACTCTCATATACTGGGTTGAACATGGCTGTGTGACATAATGGATGCTCTAAAAGTTGAACAGCGTGGTTTGTGAGGTTTTTCACAGCTGAAGGTGTTTCCCAAAAAGAAATTAGTCGCCGTGTGGCTGCGGTGCACGTTGAAAATTGTCTTTTATTTGAGCATTGGATCATTGGAGCAAATGATTCAAAGAAGGACGTGAAACTTGCAAATACAATCCAAGATCGGGCCAAGGCCACCATGCAATCCCCCCCAACACAATTGCAAAGGTTGATGAGCTTATTAGAGAAGAACGGAGGATAAGCATCGATGAACTGCAAGAGTGTGCAAGCATAAGCCACGGTTTGGTTCACACCATAATTTATGAACATCTCAGTTATCGGCTCTTGTGTGCGCAATGGATGCCCCAATATTTTCAACCACCGCCAGAAAAGGGAGAGGTTCCGCGCTGCCTTGACTCATCTGATCCGGTACCACAATGAAGGTGACGACTTCCTGTCTGCAGTTGTGGCCGGGGGCGAATCATGATGCCACTAATTCGAGCCGGAAACACGATGGCAAAGCTGACAGCGGGAACATTTGAACTCACACCTCGAAAAAAAGCAAAAACCGCCATTTCCGCCGGACAGGTGTTGTTGACTTTTTTTTAACGTCAGGGGCCATTACTGACTCAATTTGCTAAACCTGGAGATAGTATCAATTGTTTCCGATATCGTGAAACGCTGGATCGGCTGCGTGTCACAATCAAGAACAAACGATGCGGGAATTTGACGAATGGGGTCATCTTGCTGCATGACAACGCCCGTTCCCATATCGCTGATGTGGTCCATACAAACTGGTAAAGTCAAAATGGGAAACGCTGCAACATCCGCCACACAGCCCAGACCTGTCGCCTTGCGACTTCCACATATTGAGGTAATTGAAAAAAAAAAAAACAATTCAAGGGAACCAGATTGGTGTCGGGCGATGACGTGAAAGAGTCAGTTACAGACTTTTTGAAGCAGCAACCCAAGGAATTCTATGAGACCGGAATTACGCGAATCATTAGTCAACGGGACAACTGTATAAATGGTCATGGGTACTACTTTTAAATAAAGTACACCATTTGTCATATATGCGCGTTGACTCACTTTCGTTTGACTCGCCCTCCTATATATTGCAGAACTCCTACGTTTTATATGTGCTCTCTGTTGCGACTATAATTTCGGTGCAATTACTCACAATACACGACCGGTGACAGCTGCTCCTGCACCATACATTGAACAAAGAGCAGTGTCATTGAGATTTCCCCTGGCCGTTGCATGTGTACAAAATTGTGAACAAGTTTCCTGAATGACAAAGTTTTAATAACATATTTGTCCTCCACTTGTTCATTTCATGGCCTTTAGATATTTCCGATCCGCGGCATGCACTGCTTTGCTGATTTCGAAGTGGTATATAGCGGTAAAGTTCGCGGCACATTTTCATTACTTACTACATAGATAAAATACATGGAAGCAGTGAAATGAGTTTTTCCGGGTACAATTTTTGTGACATACGAATATATTCTTTAATGACAAAATACATATTGTAGTTGTCTTCACAGTGCGTAGCGTTGAAATTCGTTGGCAGCATGTTTGGCAATGGCAATGAAGTTGTTTTTCTTGTATTTTAACCCTCAATAAATTCCATAACGAGGAGGCCGGGTGGCAACGGGACAATTTATACAGCCGATAACGCGACTATCCTTACTTCGTATAGCTAGCTGCCCACTACTTGGACATCGCAATTGATGCTTGGCCTTTCGGGCGAAACTGCGACTTATTTAGCAATGCAGAAATGTTTCATGTGAATGTAATTTGCTGTATATCTGATGTGGCCCTGCTTTGCGCAACATTAAAGCACACGTCTTGTGTTTTGCATGTGTTAGCGTGACTGATTTGTGTTTTGGTGTTATGCTATGTTCTATATCCTCAATATTGATGTGCATGCTATGGTAAATCTGCTCACCATCTTTGCAGATATATTTTCAGAAAATCTGCCTCTACGGAAAGTAATAGTGCCGTACGTATATATATATATATATATATATATATATATATATATATATATATATATATATATATATATATATATATATATATATATATATATATATATATATATATATATATATATATATATATATATACATATATAGCACCACCAAAACACTATCGCACGTTCATTTTTTCTGTCCTTACTGTTCGTGCTAATTTAGCCCGGAGGCTCTTTCGTGCGATCGATGAACACCATAGAATTGCAGTACGTGAAACAATTACTTATACAAAAATATCAAGCTATATACCGCCACTTTAAATTAAGAAATATATATATTTGTGGTTGTGCGCACGGTAGCTGTTTATGTGCAACTTAAGTTGAAATTGTAATGAGTTCCGCGCAGGGATTAAACCGTGGAAGAGCGTTGCTGAGCGGAAATGCGCATCTTACTTGCACGCCGTTCGGTTTTCCGCCGGATGTTTTTCTAGTATCTCCCAATCACATGCTGACGGCTTAGGAATAGCTTTCCTGATTTTTTTGTTTTTTTTTCTTTGTGTGTGCAAGGACAGCGAGGCAGGACTTTGGAGGTGCATGCTCGTGCCTCTAATGAACCGTTCGTTCAATGCGGCACACAATTATTGACAGCACTTTAAGCGTCACGAGGCAACAAAATAAGGAAAAATTATGTGGGGCACTGCCTTGGTTTCTTTGTTTGCCTATGCAGTTTTTATTTTGATCTGTGACTTCCTCCCGGCGAAACAAGGAATGCGGAGCGGCACACATGACAAAGAAATGCATAATTTATGGACACTTACTTTATTGAAGGGGCGATAACTAACGACCAGTACCTTTTCGCAGCGTTTGGTGAAAAGACAGTGCGCTTCTGACTGGAAAAACTGCTGCATGAGCTCGTATGAGTGCTTGCAGAGCATCAGTTTTCGCTGGGCGCATACTGTGTAATTTAAGACTTGCTAATAAAACAATGCGAATCGCTAATACAATTACAGTACTATACAAAGGGCCAATTAGCTTTCTTGACTAACCAAGGACCCTCCTACCGTCCACACAGTACAGAATTCATTCGATCAGAGACACTAGTCGTTTCTGGAACGCTTGCCTCTCATTAGAACTTATGATTTTTATACATTCAGATAAAGTCGGTAAACAGCTCTGGCATTGAGTCATTCCTAGTTCGCACTTTCTGACGTAAAACTGAGGTAGAAATAGTAGAACAAATGGAGCCTTCGCTGTTGCAGTCCAGGATTGTTGTTGTTGTTGTTGTTGTTGTTGTTGTTGTTGTTGTTGTTGTTGTTGTTGTTGTTGTTGTTGTTGTTGTTGTTGTTGTTGTTGTTGTTGTTGTTGTTGTTGTGAAAACAAGCATGTATTAAATGAACAGGGAGGGATGTAGAGATGGAGATAGGGAGGCAGCATGATGGCAACAGCCATACTTACTTTTTAAGGAGTGGATGGAAACCTAGAAATCGGAGATAGGAAGTAGGGTGGACGAAAGAAAGGACTAGCCAACAACGCACTAAGAGCAAAGTATAAAGAAAACGCAAAGAATGCAGTGCACCTGTAGGAGTTACAAAACAGCAGGGACAGAAAAAGCAACCAGTTTCCACTAAATATCAACAGATATGAAAAATGAGAACACGAAAATAACAAAAATGTTTTGTCTCTCGCAATGTAAGCATAAAATTCAGAGCCATACCACTTTGTTAAGGTGGATGACTAACGGACCTGTATATTTGGAGATAAAAATGTTTATAATAAATATGCTGATGGAAAATAAAAGACACATGACGCAATTATTTCTTTTTTTCACGATCTTTTGTTTAAAGGAATTGCATACTCAATATTTTTTTTTTTAATTTCTGTCTTCTTTTGTTTGCGATCGCTTTATGGTGCTATGAGGTACGGCCAGCGGCTATGTGGTGACACTGTAGAGGTTCTTGGCCAGCGTGAGGTCTACACACGACCGATGACGCATCGTGGGCACACTGATGTTTGCGTAACATTGAATGCCAAACCTTTCCAAGAGAAACGCCACGAACCGCTCTCTGTCTGGCCGATATCCGTCTATGTTAAAATCGCCCACAAATCACGATGGGACTGAGGTCGCTAGGGGTAATCCAACTAAAGGTGCATACGCCTGGCGTTTGCGACACAATCTTCGTCCATACAACGTGCCACCCGCCGTCGCCACGCACATTCCAGCTTGTGTTCGCGACGGTGTTCTTCGAAGGCACGCTGTTCTTCCGCAGTCCTCAACGCACGCCGCCTACCCATTGCGCGGGTGGAAAGGAACTGAGATAATATTACGCGGTTTGCCTACAAAGCCCGTGACGTCAAACTGCTGTTCATACCTAATTGTGTGTATTCCGGTTTTACTTTTTTCCTTACGATATTCTTTTATCCCAATACGTCTTGACACTTCTCGCGATTAAACACAGCTGCGGCATACCCGACGACACGCTTTTGCTTTATGGGTTAGCTCTTTTAGCGCTGGGGTGGCCGCCATCTTTTTTTGCCTACGCACACAAACCGCCAGAACTTAGCGTATAACAGCTCCGCTGTAATAATGCTCGTACAAAAGGGAAGGGAAGCCAGTTTCTTGAAGAAAAGTAAGCAGGACGCGATGGGAGGTGGGAAGGGGGGTGGGATAGAGCCTTGCAGCGCTGAAATATACAACTACTCGCATACACGCTATCAATGGAGGTTGACCATAGCAGAAATAAAACACGCCCCTATGTATTTCGCACAGTCATATAAATTTGTTTTGAAATACTGCACCTAAGTCACAACAAAATCAATTAATATTATCCGAAGGTGCAACATAGTACAGAAAAGTAAATAATCAGCCCACATCAGCCATACATATTTACTCTCAAAGCAACAGGCTCTCGTATCGGGTACCTCTACTTTCTCTGGAACAACGTCGGGATACGCACAACGCTGTACTCATCCGCTACACACTTGCCTGCTGTGATGACGGCTTCTCAAGAACGTGACCATACGCGATGAACAGCACGCTTGGGGCACGACACCCTGCAGAAAATACCATGCCCGAAAGTTGTTGCGCAATGGTACCGCGGTTAGCGCTTTCCGCAATTGGACATTGTCGTAGGGAGATAATTTAAAGTTCCACTGACGGCGCGAGGTAAAGTCTTGTTTTTCTTCGTACTGAAATAATAACCGTATAAGTGTTGGCATTTAATGTTGTACTCTTGTTGTTTAGGTTTATTGTGTAGTGTAGTTATGTTATTTTACAAATCTCCCTCGCACTCCTCAGCGCTATAATATGAAAACGTACAGAGCTGAAAAAAAAATTTGCAGTATTTTATTTGGAAATGTTGCGTAAATATAATGACAACGATGCAGATTCTTATAAGAGGATGGCCCTTCCATTGCGAGAATATTTTGCTTCAAGCTCTAATAGTAGCTGTAACTATCAGTGCCAAGGCTTAAATTAGTTCGCTGTGCTTTACACACCATGTCAAAATTAACAGACGTGTTGGCTCTTTTCTGCAGGTGGCCTGAGAACATTGTCGTACAAAATGAGTTAACCTTTTTATTGTCGCTTATGACAAAAGAAAGTGTCCTGCCTTTCCTCCAGAAATAAAAGAGAACACAGCGAACAAACGTTCGAAAATTGGTCAAGAGAAATGTGGTAATTAGGTTCTATCTAGAGCAGTTCCTATTCCCCTTATTCTCATCAGAATACTGAGGATCACACAAAGAATTTGATATGTGATCTCGTTCAGTAGATGGCTGTGGCACTAAATAAAACCCAACCCAACTGCTACCGAGAATGATGATTATAACGAGTTGGGTCATCACCGGCACAAATCGCAGTGATGAATGAACGCGAACGAACATCATATTTCGCTGTCGAACTCTGGCTGCGATTTAAGAGTGTGTACATCCTCTGGAAATTGCATTCCCTATCAGCAGCCAAGTTGCGCCCCCCCCCCCCCCCCCCCGAGAGCCGATATCCGCGTCATGGCGGCCGAGCCTATCAGCCGAACTACACGCCTTCACCATCACGCTGACTGCCTGGGCGCAGCTTATGAAGCTCCGTACGATTGCCTCTAAGGGCCGGGGCGCGATCTCCCGTCCTTCAGAAAAATGGATCGCGCGGGTCATCTTGATCTAACAGCAGAGAAATAAGTGTAAGCGAAGAAGTAAACGCTTCGTCTGTGAAGGGAAGGAGACGAAAAAAAAAAGCCAAAATAAAAATTTAGCGGGGGGACTGTAATCCGTGCCATTCTGGATTGACGACCTCATTTATCTGTTCCATGGAACACCACGAAGTTCGCGATGCAGCACCACTTCTGCCGCTAAACGAGCTTTCGTGATGCATCTGCCAACTACCAGCGCACTATGTTTTCCTTGTTTTCCATGTTGTCGTCATCGACCGCATAGCCCTTGCCGACTTGCTATCCTAGGGAGGAATCGCAGCTGCGTTTCACGAGATTTTGTTGCAGTCCTTATGAAAGAGAAGCGAAAGCGAGTTACGCTTCGGGGTTGACCTCCTTGAATTTTGAGGCTTTTCTGGTGTTGATGCACTCCCCCTCCCCCTGCCGTTCTCTTTCGCTATAGAGTGTTCCTTGAGGTAGCGCATCCTAATCAAGCAAGTGCACGGGAACTTCCAGTAACCGATAAATTAAATCTCTAGTGCGCGCTCGGCAATGACTTTATGTCTCAGCGGAATTAAGGCATTCCTAAAACCGCACACTAGGGATAGACGGAAGATTTTCTGGCAGTGCGGTATACGCTAGAAAAAGGAAGCAGGAACATGATGAAATTATTTATAGTTATAAGTAAGTGATGCTAAAGCAATGACACATTACCATTCTAATTATTATTCCAGGAATTAGACGTGCGGTTACGTCGCTGGACAGCCGAGGCAATGGCAGCTTCTTTTTTCCCAGCCCATGAAATGTGCTAAGGCAGCGCGCAAGCTTGGCATCTCTCTCCTCTACAACCGTTCAATTACTTTCTAAGTCAGTCTGGTTACAGCTCGTCCCCGCAACAATATACTTGTGAGCCACCTATCCTGATGACGAACAAGAAGTGGTTGTACAGCTGACGAGAAAATGTCACAGGCCTATTATAAAGTATTCTAAACACCTATTCTAAACTTTAGACACGCCTCACACTTTCTTCGCGAAGGAAATACGCCGTGTAGTATATGACTATTATACGCACATGACCCTCTGATCCCGAAAATCAGTACTCCACAGTCGCTAACTGGAAGCGCGTACACAAGTAGTATGCTTGTCGACCTTTTTGACAGCGCAATTGCTCCCGACAGCTCCCCTTCTCAGTACAAATACCTTCGCCACTTGTTGGCATCTTGCCGCGATGTTGTAGATGTTGCTTCACCCCTTGTTGGCCAGACATAACTCCTAACGCATCGCGTCGATACTTAGGATCACAGATCTATCCATTGGCGCCTTTACCGAGTGCCTGCGACCGAACCGTGTAATGTTATTCAAACATAGGTTTACCAAGGACGTCATTGAAGCATCTGCTAGATATTCACTCCCGAGATTTTTGTTGTTGTCGCGCCACTCGCTGTCGATGCGCTAATATTGTATGCAAACCATTTTTGGCATCAGCCTGTAACAATCTGTATAAGTGCACATCATAAGGAGAATTATAACTGCTATATGGCCGAAGGTACGAACATTTTCGGAAAATTTCCTTTCTCGTATTTCTTTAATAAAAATTCTTATTTATCGCACGAATTAAGAAGTTCAATGACCTTCATCACGTCTTTCACGAGGGCTCTTAAAGAAATACTTAACGATAAAACAGCTTGAAACCAGAGGTTGCAAGCCATCGGATGGATAAAACCAAAAGAAAATACAAATCGAAAGCTGAAGAGGCCATCAAAGCAACACTGCGACCATAAAGCGGCACTAATAAAAATTATATCAGCGTTTCAGATCTTTAGATCTAAATGTCGTTATTCTTATAGGAGCTACACGTCTGATCCTTTCATTGAACACTATGGAAAAAATTCCTAGGACGCTTCATAGAAAAAAATGCATTTAGTGTATCTGTATTACTACAACATTTTGCCTTTATTAAAATTTACTACGACTGTATACCTTATTTGGTTCAATGGGCTCTGCATAGCAGCAGTCGCAATACCACACAAAACTAAATTACATTAGTCGGAAATGTTCAAGCTCAGAAATATTCGCAGCCTCTTCTTGACTTCTATTTGAAAATTTTCCGTCACCTAAAGAAACGTCTTAGTCTTAGTTGTAAACAGCTAACAATAATTCTGCCAAAAATAGTTTCCGTGAGGCTTTGACATGCCTAAATATTGTAGCCGAATGGAGAAATGACATTACCAGTGAACTGTCAGGCGGCATCGCATAGATTTAAACTGACTGCGCTGTTTTTGTCAGCAATGGTTTCGCAAAATTCTTCTCTTTTTGTGTTTGATTTGATTAAATTTACACCTGATATAATCGCCTTAATTAATACATATATGTGCTCCTTCGTAGAAGCGTAATGAAAATTGTGTATTTTTGGCGACGCAGCGTTACAAATAGTCTAGGCTTCTTTGTTCGTTTTTGCATAATGCGATTCTCTGTTTCCTGACAGACATTTCGCTTGCGCAACGTTTCCCGCAACAAAATCAACGTCAGTTTTTCAACGTGATGTACATTTTCATTTCGAAGGTAAATACCGATTTTGACAAAATTCTTATCGGCAAGCCCTTTTTTTCTTAGCACTGCGCGTTTGCCATTCTATTAGGAATAACCGCAGTGGTATTAGTGCTACGGCTTTATGCTTTGAAGCATAATGTTTCTGGCTCGGTTTTCTGCCACAGCGGAAGTATTAGCATGTAAACGGAAGACTGACGTGGAATATGAGGCGGATTTCCGCTCGTGCTAATGCACCTCACCTATTCAAGTTTATGCACAGAATTAATGACGATATCCCTAATTACGGCTGAAACTTTTGTCACCAAACCGAAACATTAATCCACGGTTCTTGAAACCTCGTTAGAGCATGGCGCATTATCTAAATGGCGCATTCAGTACTACGAGAAAGCCCATTATACGGCCTGAGTTGGTGTGTAAAGTAAAGTGCATTCGCTATAGACGTTATTGAAAAGAAAAAGTAGACTTCATTCTTCTTATATCGTACGGTATGTATGACCTGTGAAATGCCTGATTTTTTAACTTCTGTAATGGCGCTAGTCTACTCTTTTATAAGATACGTAACTTATCTCGAAACGCACGGTAGCTCACGTTGCCAAAGCACAGTCAAAGTACTCATGATCATTCATTGTGTCAGTATTAACTAACTCCAAGCCTAGAACATATCAAAAAGAGAAAAAAAAATGCAACGAAATTACATACAGTAAGAGAAACTAAGAAAGAGCTTACCAGTGTGCAATGTGACCAAGCCATTCTGAAATACAGTCAGACAAGGCACAGGAGGACCACGGCCTACCACCCGCAGACGAATGGTCTTACGGAGCGGCTGAATAAGACCCTCGCCGACATGCTAGCGATGTACGTCGACGTCGAACACAAGACCTGGGATACCGTCCTGCCGTACGTAACATTCGCTTACAACACGGCGGTGCAAGAAACAACACAGATCACGCCGTTTAAGCTGGTTTACGGCAGGAACCCGACGACGACGCTCGACGCCATGCTGCCCCACGTCACTGACGAAGAGAATGTTGACGTCGCTAGCTATCTCCAGCGCGCCGAAGAAGCCCGACAGCTCGCCCGCATACGGATCAAGAACCAACAGAGGACCGACAGCCGACACTACAACCTCCGACGACGCTTTGTTGAGTACCAGCCCGGCGACCGTGTTTGGGTTTGGACACCGATACGCCGACGAGGACTCAGTGAGAAACTACTCCGACGCTATTTCGGACCCTACAAGGTCATCCGACGTATTGGCGCTCTGGACTATGAGGTCGTGCCAGACGGCATTTCGCATTCACAGCGACGTCGCGCACGACCTGAAGTGGTCCACGTGGTGCGTCTTAAACCATTTTACGGACGCTAACGAACTTTCCTTATTATTATTTTTTTCTTCTTTGCTATGAGTGCTTACTTATTACTTTCGTTTGTTTGCAGCATCGGGTCGATGCTTTTTAAGAGGGGGGTATTGACACGTGTACTTGTCTTTATCGGGCGACAAGTATTGTCGCCTAACAAATGTTATCGCACAGCGCGGGACGCGCCTGCATGTGTCCGAAGTTTCTGGAAAGTTATCGATGCTTCTATCCGCTGTCTGTTGTCGCCGAACGTTGTGTTATCTGATTTCATCGCTTGACACGAATGGTGTAGAACATTTTAGAAGGCATGCGGGTCCCAACGTTTGATCTGGAACATTCGATGATTGCTGTATAAAAGCCGACGCGCTTGACCCGCTGATCAGATTTTCGACGATCGCCGAGCGTGTTCGCCGCTATCGTTGCGCTACAAGTGCAGCCTGTTTTGTGGGCACAAGTTCGCCCAATAAAAGTTAGTTTTGCCTATCATAGTATTGCTACTGTGTTCTTAACGTCACCACCACGTGACAATATTCTTTTCCGAGTTCTCGAGCTTTCACATAGGCAATGTGAAAGTCTAAGGTCTAACACAAAAGGTTGTTTTTGGATTACCTCCATATATGCAACACTTGGTAAAACTGTTCATGCTGCCACTTGCTTAGCGTTCGTTTCCTTAATTGTTTTCGCAATATAGACTCTGCACAATGTATGCTCGAAATAAACTTTTTTTTTCCTTTGTGCAAGAAAGCAGAATCCTTTGGCAGATGAATACAGTAATCAACTGATTGACTACTAAAGCCACCCCATTTATCTACAATATTCTAAATAACATACTTCCAAACACTTTCCTCCTCCTGTTAGAAAGCGGCATTCCATGGAATAACATTACGCTAATCAATATAGTGAATAATAAAACCACCAAATGTTTGCATCGTCCTCTAGACAAAATGGCTCCAAGTACTTTTTAAAGTCATAGCTCTTCTTAGGTTGTCCACCAGTTTCGTGTTGTCGGCATAGCCGTCTGCAGTGAGCCAGGAGGTGTATCCACCAATGATTCAGGAGACCTGTGCTCCCGAAAGTGCTTCCAGTGGTGGAAGCACACACGCTGGGGCGTGCGCCTTCAACAATGAGAGAGGGGAGTTCGGTCACATGACCCAAAAGCTCAGTTCTTCCCAATAACATGAAATTGTGTTCCGCACCTCGTATCGTGATACGAGTTGCGGAACGCGGCGTCGTCACGCCTCGCCTTTCCTTTCGTAAGTCTGCGGCAGCGCAGGTGTTTGCAGCAGCGTCGCATAAACCAGATTATGATTACGCGAGCAGAGGTGGCGGTGACTCACTCGGCGCAGTGCTGAGCTCCCAGGGGTGCCAGCATATGGTTAGAAAGCCGGCCAGAACTCGCGCATCCGAATGGAGCGCAGCAGCTTAAGCCAGAGAGCTTGAAAGCATCATCTATACTGCATTGTTACGTAGGAAGCAGGGCCTTGAGAATCTCGAGCCATTCAGCGAGCTCGAGACTGAACGAAGACGCCTTTGCCACAGCACAGCTGGCGCCTAAACAATCGGGTTACCCACTCGTAACCATCCTGTGAGATTTTTTACGTATATTTCCAGCGAAGAATCGATATTGTTCGGGAGAAAAATATAATGATCAATTCATAGAATCCCAGAAATGCAACTTCTATCTCTATAGCACAGCAAATGGCATACTTATAAATACTTTTATGTATTTCCTGCAAGAAACGGCATTGTTTGAGCGAAAACGTTAGGGACCAATTTACTGAATACTAAGAGCACAATATTGTTTCATGGTACTGATGGGCGTAGAAAGAATGAGAAGCTTCTTGCTTGTAACGACATATTTAGTAATATGTTGTTAAGCGGTCTAAATCACAGACAGTTTGGCTTCAGCTAAAGCTGCCTTTTTTTAATGTACCGCGTTGTTACAAGCAGACATTGAATAAATTGCTTGTTCAACTCTACAAACATATGACGAATAATATAGAAAACAGTGTGGAATGTTGTTGTGGAATTTTCCTGTGGCAATCATTATGCCACTACCGCTGAACATTTTTCACATTCTGCGATGCGCCGTTCCTACGGGGGTTTATACTGTGCACATGCCTGATTTCTTGATTGCTAGGCGTGTTCTAATATTTCAGAAAAATGACCTCGCAAATGGACTCGAATATTCTATATTTTCTATTTCTAAAGAAGATGAAGTTTTAAATTTGCGCGTAGCGCCAATGAGGAGAACATCTGGCTGATATAGATTGCCAAACAAATGTATGTAATACCAGCCGCATTTGAATGTCCGTACATATAAGGAGCTTGCAAATTATTAACAACTGCTTTCGATTATCTGAGGCCCTATAACGATGACAAAAATGAAGCAAGGGAACGTTTGGCACGCTTTGGCCCTCTCTGGTCCTAGCGCTAATTAACCCTATATACCATCATCATCACGTCAGCATCTGCAAATAGTGTTGTGTTCTTTCAAACACAGAAATATGATACTTAGGCAGCGCACATTGCTTTTGAAGGGAGGCAAACGTGGTTAGACTCGCCAAATGAGAATTCGAAACAACAAATTCGTATAGGCTGCTTAAAAGCGAGGCATTCATATCAAATGACTGGTAATACCGAACTGAAGTAGTCTGCCCTATGCATCCGCTTAACAATTCTTTTTTTCTGCATAGCAACCGCACGTTTCCTACAATGGATTGCTTCGAAATGGAACTTCTTTCTATCGTTCCTTCTCCCTGTCTGCTCCCATACTCGAAAGAAGCGAGCAGATTTGCCAAGTTGGAATGATGAATTCTCCAATGAAATAAGAAATCGAATAGCCGGAACTATTTCATTCGCGGTGGTAATTTTGATTATGCGCACTCACACTCTTTTCATTTGCGCATACCGTGTGGGTGGCTTCGGAAAGAAAAACAGACATTGCATGAGATTCTGCGCGTCATAGCATGAGAATAAACAAGGTTGTACGCGTCGCACGTGGTTGTTTTGCAATTGAATAACCATTTCACTAGAGCTTCTCTTCACTAGATTCAAACATTTGACTGAGTCTGCGCATTCTTGTTTTTTTTTAACTGTTATGTAAATAAACCCGTGAATCACGCAGGAATACGGGAAGCCTCATTTCTGTGCATTCATATGTGCCATTTTCAAACCAGCCATCTGCATATCGGAAGGTTAATTCACAATTCGCAATCAAGCCTCCTTCTCTTTCAATTCAATAACGAAATTCGCTGCAGGCTTCAAAACCAGACGTCGATACATGAAACTCAATGCGAGCTTCGTCCTTTAATTAAATGCTACGGGATTTAGATACGACCTACATCCTCCTATTTTAACCCTATGCTGTAGGGTTTCAATGGAAGTTGTTTTTCTTAGCAGCACACCGTCATATTAAGTGATATCACAACGCGAGAAGTGCTGAACTCATAGTTTAAACACAGGCCATGCTTTGTCATTTAAGCAAGCCGTAACTGGCCATGAACGAAGAATAACCATATTGTCACGAGAGGAAAAGCCAGTCAGACAGTTCTAAGCGAACGGCCGTTTACAGTTTGTTTTCGCAGCAGCTATCACGCACACTTCTTCTTCCTCGACAGCTCGCGTAACTAGCTCGTGCCATTACCCCTCCCTCCAAAACAAAGAAAAAAAATAAATAAATAAATAAATAAATAAAGTTGGGGAGATGTTAAATGCCACAAGGAAAAAATAAAAGAAATGAGAAAGACAACGGACGAGACGACAGGGGCCGAACCACAAAGTTTGTGGATGAGAGTCAGCGCGAATGGTAGGGCTTCATCCTGGTAACGTGAACAATGTCAGAGGAACGTGGTCTACGGGAGTGGTGCGAACTGTCGGCTGGAATAACTGCGTAGTTGACAGGACTTAGACGACGCAAAACAATGTAGGGTCCAAAGTATCGGCGCAATAATTTTTCTGACCGGCCTCTTTGACGTATAGGGGTCCAAACCCATACAAGATCGCCCGGGTTGTATGTGACGTCTCGATGACATAGGTTGTATCGACGAGCATCTTGACGTTGTCGGGATAGAATTCGTTCCCGCGCAAGGTGCCGCGCTGCTTCGGCACGCTGAACAAAGGCGTCTGTATCTGGTGCGGTATGTTGCGACGAAGTTGGTAGGAGCATCACGTCGAGCATAGTGGTGACATCGCGTCCGTAGACCAGACGAAAAGGAGGAAACCCGGTGGTTTCTTGTAGGGCAGTGTTGTACGCGAATGTCACATACGGGAGCAGTTCGTCCCAATTTTTATGGTCCGTGGCAACATACATGGAAAGCATATCCGCGATCGTTTTGTTGAGACGCTCAGTTAAACCGTTAGTCTGCGGGTGATACGCAGTTGCCGTACGGTGCGTTGTCCCGCTCAGCTGCAGGATATTTCGGACCAACTGGGCAGTGAAGGCCGTACCACGGTCTGTGATGACGACAGCGGGAGCACCATGTCGAAGGACGATATTTTTGATGAAGAAGTTAGCAACATCTGAAGCAGTAGCTCGCTGAACGGCTTGTGTTTCGCAGTATCGAGTGAGGTAATCGGTGGCGACGACGATCCAGCGGTTATCAGCCGAAGACTTGGGAAATGGGCCGAGTAAATCCATCCCAACTTGTTCAAAAGGTGAGCAAGGAGGTCGGACAGGCTGAAGCAGACCGGCTGGTTTCAGAGGTGGAACTTTGCGACGCTGGCAATCTCGACAACTTCTGACGTACTGCTTCACGGTTTTTGTGAGTTTTTGCCAATAGTACTTCTGCTTGATCCTCGCGAGAGTACGCGTGAAACCAAGATGCCCAGACGTTGGTTCGTCGTGGCATGCACGTATAACGTCGTCGCGGAGAGTAGCGGGAACAACGAGCAGGAAAGCGGTTGCCGTAGGGTGAAAGTTCTGCTTGTATAGGATGTCGCCACGTAGGCAGAAAGATGACAAGTGACGCGCGAACTGCCGTGGGGGTTGTGGGCGGCTTCCTTCAAGGTATTCAATCAAGGGCTGGAGCTCGGAATCTTGGCGTTGCTGTTGAGCAAGGTTTAAAGACGGAAGAGTACAAAGAAAACCCGAATCGTCGTCAGTATCTAGTGGTGCGGGTTCGACGGGGGCGCGAGAGAGACAGTCGGCGTCAGTGTGTTTCTGGCCAGACTTATAGACGATGGTCACATCAAATTCCTGCAACCGAAGGCTCCATCTTGCGAGACGGCCTGAAGGATCTTTGAGATTCGCCAGCCAGCAGAGAGAGTGGTGGTCGCTGACGACACGGAAGGGGCGTCCGTACAGGTATGGGCGGAACTTCTGGAGAGACCATATGACTGCCAGACATTCTTTTTCAGTTGCTGAGTAGTTTTTTTCAGCAGCAGACAAGGTTCGGCTGGCATACGCAATAACGCGCTCAACACCAGCTCGGAGTGTCGCTCCGAGACCAACGTTACTAGCATCAGTATGCACTTCTGTGTCAGCCTCGGTGTCAAAGTGACCAAGGATCGGTGGTGTCTGGAGACGTTGCTGAAGGTCGTGGAAGGCGTCGGATTGTGCCGGGCCCCAAACAAATGTGACGTCGTTCTTGATGAGTCGTTGCAAAGGTTCGGCAATTTCACAAAAATTGGGTACAAAACGCCGGTAATACGCGCAAAGCCCTAAAAATCGGCGGACATCGTGTTTTGTCTTCGGTATCGGGAACAGAGCGACTGCCATGGCTTTGTCAGGGTCAGGGCGCACACCGGTGCTGCTGACAATATGACCTAGAAATTTGAGCTCCTCGTAGCCAAAGTGACATTTTTCGGGCTTCAGGGAGAGGCCGGCGGTGCGGATAGCTTGAAGAACCGCCTCAAGCCGCTGGATGTGTTGTTCAAACGTGGTGGAAAAAACAACTACATCGTCTAAGTAGACTAAACACGAGTTCCACTTGAGGTCAGATAAAACTGTGCCCATCATGCGTTGAAATGTGGCCGGAGCGGAACACAATCCAAAAGGGAGGACCTTAAATTGATAGAGACCGTCGGGTGTTATAAACGCCGTTTTTTCCTGGTCCCGTTCGTCAACTTCAATTTGCCAGTACCCACTACGCAGATCCATTGAAGAAAAGTAACGGGCATGTCGCAGGCGATCCAAGGAGTCGTCAATTCGAGGAAGTGGGTAAACGTCTTTTTTCGTGACCTTGTTCAGTTTGCGGTAATCGACACAGAAGCGTAGTGAACCATCTTTCTTTTTAACTAATACAACAGGTGAAGACCAAGGACTTGTCGATGGTTGAATGACATCATTGTCGAGCATTTGTTTAACTTGATGACGAATAGCATCCTGTTCTCTTTGCGACACGCGATAAGCGTGTTGGCGAACAGGTTGGACGGTCGGTTCAGTGATGATTCTGTGTTTGATTAAAGGAGTCTGTTTGACCTTCGACGTGGTGGCGAAACAGTCGCTAAATGACGATAGCAGAGTGAGGAGCCTCTGCTTCTCATTTTGGTCTAGCTGTGGGTTGACGTTGATGTGACTGGTCAAGTCCACATCGCTGGGTTCCGGAATCGAGATTGTCGTTACCGAAGCACAGGCGTTGGAATCGGCCACCGTTTCAAAGTAGGCCATGGTGGTATGCCTCGCAAAGTGCTTGTATTCGCCACTGAAGTTGGTAACTAGAATCGTGGTTTGCCTATGTTGGAGCTCTACGAGACCTCGTGCGACGCCGACTTCGCGATCCAGCAATATGGCGAGGTTACCTTCGGCAATGCCTATTCCTAGTTGTTCTTGGGGGCATTCAACGAGGACGAAGATGCTACTTCGAGGCGGTAACGTCACGCAGTCATCGACCACGCGTAAAGCCGCGCGGTGATGTTCATCCTCCACACTCGAATCCGAAGAAACATAGTTAGAAAAAGTCACGAACAAGTCACGAAGGTTAATGATCGCCCCATACTCCTGGAGAAAATCCATGCCCAGTATAACTAGTCGAGAACACTTGGGCAGCACAAGGAAAGACGCTACGAAAGTCGAAGTAGAAATTGCAAGTCGGGCGGTGCATCGTCCAATGGGTGACACGAGGTGTCCTCCGGCCGTAATCAGATGTGGGCCGTCCCACGCTGTCAGCACCTTGCGTAGCCGAGTGGCCAGTGAGGCACTCATAACCGAGTAGTCAGCTCCCGTATCGACAAGTGCAGTTACCGGATAACCGTCGATTGAAGCAGTAATAACAGCAGAAGTTCTTTTTGCAGTTTCGAATGAAGGCGTCAGCGGTACGTCGCGAGGGGATGGCGTCGGCGGAGGATATTTGACGGTTCGCATGACAGCGGCCTCACCCCCGGAGGTCGCCGTTTTCAGTTTCCCCGGCGCGGGCTTCCACCGTTGACTCCAGCGGAATCAAAGGCGGGTCGAGCACGGTTTGGTGACGCGTACCGACGAGGTGAAGGTGACCGTGACTGTCTTCGCTGTTGGGCAGGAGGAAGCCGGTTACTTTCTAGGTATTGCTCGATGTCGTGCGGGCGTTCGCCATAGCGCGGGCAACGGGCGTCCGGATGGTATCCCCGCAGACCAATCCGTCGGTACTGGCAGTCGCGATACATGTGACCAGCCTCCCCGCAGTGATAGCACAACGGACTGTTGTCGGGGGCGCGCCATACTGTAGATTTGCGCGGACCAGCATGAAAAGGTGCTTGCGGGTTCGTGCGGTGGATCGGACTTGGGTAGCGTCGAGAAATCCCAGCAGGCGGCTGCGAAAAACGGCCCGTCGACGGCGCGGAAGCCCGAAGAGCATCCGCGTACGAGAACGTGGGAGGTTCGGGTCGTGTTGGCGGCGAGGGATGAACCACTTTGCCGATTTCTTCCCGAATGACATCCGTAAGAACCGCGGCACTGGGAGGTGCCGGAGCTGATGCATAGGACTTCTGCAGTTCTTCTCGAACGATTTGTCGTATTAGCTCGGTAAGGGACTCCCTGTCATCATTTGCAGGTACGAGAGAGCATGCAGCAGTCATGGTGGTCTGGCGTTCATACTGCGAGAGCCGCTGCCGAAGCATACGTTCCATGACTGTTGCCTCACGAATGAACTGAGAGACTGTTGTAGGAGGATTGCGCACGAGGCCCGCGAAAAGCTGTTCTTTTACGCCTCGCATTAACAGACGCACCTTCTTGTCTTCTGGCATTAGTGGATCGGCCCGACGGAACAATCGCGTCATGTCTTCGACGAACATGGCGACGGTTTCGTTTGGCATTTGGAACCCGAAGACAGTGCCTGTTCGGCTCTTTCTTTCCTTTCGGGAGTGCTGAAGGCTTCGCAAAGCAGTCGGTAAAACTCCTGCCAGCTGGTAAATGAGGCTTCGTGGTTCTCGTACCATACTCTCGCCGCGTCTAAAAGGGAAAAGTAGACGTTCTTCAACTTACGGCGATCGTCCCAGTCGTTAAAGGCGGCGACCCGGTTGAAATGGTCCAACCAGTCTTCAACGTCCTCAAAGGCGTCGCCATGGAACGGGTTAGGCGTGCGAGGCGCGTTGAGAATGCATGGTACGGCAGCATTTGGCATCCCCTCGGTTTGGCTTGCGGTAGTTGTTGACATCTTCCTCACGGAGCTTGCCAGGGGGCTGTATTGCGGTGGAAGACCTTGGAGGCGACGGCTGCTTCGATAGATTTCTGCCGTCCCCGAGGTACTGGCGTCGGTAGCTTCTGGTTGAGGACCCGTAGGCATACGATGGATGCGTACCCAGCACGTCCACCAGTTTGTCACGAGAGGAAAAGCCAGTCAGACAGTTCTAAGCGAACGGCCGTTTACAGTTTGTTTTCGCAGCAGCTATCACGCACACTTCTTCTTCCTCGACAGCTCGCGTAACTAGCTCGTGCCAATATCTTTTCGTTGCGCTTAGGCAGTGCATTAACTTACGTTTTCTTTTCTGCACGGGCAATAAGCTTACGAGTAGGGAATAGGGAGAGTCAATTTCCCCGTCATGCTTAACCGAGCGGTAACCCGAAACCACCGAAATATTAGTCGGAAGAACTTTCTTGCTGAATGGTTCTCTATAATCACTCTAAAGCACCTAGGCCGTCTTGATCTGCACGTCTTCAACTCCACAATACCGTGGTGGTACTGATTAGTTTGTAACAGTGCGTCCCTGAAAATAAGACTGAGCTGCCGTTGGAGCTGTCTAACTAATTATGTGGATATGCTGCATCTCGATAGAATAGGCCCCTATACTTCAAGCTCAACGAGCAAAAGTAAAGGCAACAGTATATTAGTTTCTTCTTTTTTTCATGTGTGGGATTCCAAGTAACTCGTTTTTTTTTTCAGTCATTCTTTTTTAGCCTATTGCACAAAGTAACTACATTTCCCTTCACGTGCTCCTAACGTGTGGCATAAGCTATGCCTACTGTTATAAATCGCTTAGCGCCTGACTTTTGTGTATGAGATAAGCTTACGCTGCGAAGCATGAGGTCTGTCTATAACAAAAAAAAGGGGGGGGGTTGCACTTTTTGCTCGTTCGCTGCCTCCTTCCTAACAAAATAAAAAGGAACGACGTAGCATAAATTTCAGTTTCACAATACGTGACTGTCCAACGTGACTGATACTCTGGGAAAGCTAATTTCGCAAGTGATTTTGGTTTTTGAAAATAAAAATACCGTTCAATGGCTCATTTTTTACACTACGTGCTTCTGTGACATGGTTGAAGCAGAGAAATATGACTGCAGGTCGTGGGCGCATCTAATTCAGCAAAGTGACTTTGATACAACATCTGGCGTTTGTAAGAAACAAACAGCATTTTGTTTGCATGCAACGAGCAATTAAAAAAACTGGACATGTTCATGACGACGAGGGCTCGTTCAAGTCAAAAACTTGCGATCGCCCATGACGAGCTGATGTCGACAAAATTTTTTAGAGGGCTAATTTCCGCATGAAGTAAGTACCAATTAAACGTTGTGCACTAAATCTCGCAGGGCACGCTTTTACAATGCGCTGGTTAGGTGAATGCCGCAAGCTTCAAAGCGTTACTCTGTCTGATGTCCCCTTTCAACCATGGACCAAATGAGCAATTAGTCGCAGACATCCGACTGATCCACCATCACGCAATCAACAAAGGACACAACTTCATCTACCAGTGGATACCGGGTCACTGTGGAATTTCAGGAAATGACAGTGCGGATGACGCTTCCCGGTCGGCTCATGATGGTGCCCAGATTATACCCATACCCAAGAATAGATGCAGCCACAAGTCTTCGCTCCCTCGCCCGCGAGCTTACACAGAATCTGTGGAACACCAAGTGATTTCACGAACGCACGTCTCCACAAATTGGATCCAAGTCTGCAACTCCGCCTACCACCAGGGTTGCCACGAGCAGAAGCAACACTTCTGTGCCGCCTGTGGCTAGGCGTGGCATTCACGAACTCCTATTAATTCCGCATCAGAATGGCCGACAGCCCTACTTGTGACACCTGCGGCTGCGAGGAGACGATTGAACACCTCCTTCGTGACGGTCCCCGTTACGCAGTGCGAAGAAAAGTGCTCGTGACCGCTCTCGCAGAACTGGACAATCGCCCCTTTACAGAGGAAAAAGCTCTAGGACATTGGTCCAGACGGGCTTCGGCACTCAAGGCCTTAAGGGCTTTGTTGAAGTTCTTAAGGACATGCGAATTGTGCGACCGCCTTTGAACGTTGTAGCGCGTAGTTTCGCGTTATTGTGTGAATTTTCTTTCTTTTTCCATTTTTTCCCTCTTCTTCTTCTTTCTCCTTTTATTCCCTTTATTCCTTTCCCCAGCACAGGGTAGCCAGCCGGTACTTACACTGGCTAAACTCCCTGTTTTTCCTCTCCTTTGTCTCCTCCTCCTGTCTGTTGAGGATGCGTCGCTAGGTTTTCACATTTTCTAGAGCGAGTGCTACGAATTAAATAAAGCTGCAAAGTGTATCTAAAGCGAGCTATGAATGCGTGAAACGCAGTAGACATAAGAGTAGTAGATACTGTTACAAAATCAGTTACATCATTTCTGATGTGTTAGCTGTCGTAACTGCACTTGTATATCTACGCACTAGCTTATTTTTCTCTTCCAAGCCCATTTGAAACCTATGGAGAGATTATTTAGACAGTAGCGCAGAAGCACATGGACGACGAAAGATAAATAAGGGACATAACGCCAACTCTATGTGCTCATGCGCTGCTGTATAGATAATGCCATACCAACTAGCTCACCAGTCCGTCCTTTTGCACGGAGAGAGTCAGCTACGTGTGCATATAGGCTGCTTAGGAAAGTCGTTGCTGCCCTGACAAAACAAATACCGTTGTCCTAACTTTGACCACAGTGATATTCTTTGTTCTACCACTGTGTATCTCCCTGTGATGTTCTGCCTTCTCTGATGGTTCGACAAGCTTTAGTGCAGAGAGCTCAGTAGCCCTCAAACGGTGACACACGGGTTCCGTAAGAGCTGTAGCCAATATGGCAGTCGGCCGCAAATAGCCCAGTCAGATACCATGTGCCGTCGGCTGCTTACTATAGGAAACAGCTGAGAAACATAGCATGGTGCCACCACTGCTTTTCTATCTCTGAGAATTTGCTTGAGTTGAGAATATTTCCTGAATATTTCACGTAAGTTTGAACGCCTTCAAAAATTTAATTGCTTAAATATCTCGCATGAATTTGCAATAAAGGGCTGTGAAACTACCTCGAGGAGATTCCATTAATAGAATGCCAGGATACGACTGGAATCAATCTCGTAAAATATTGTGCAACTTTCCTTGTTTAAAGAGTGTGCTGCTATATATTTATTCAGAAGTATTTTGGACGGGTGAGATTCCCAACGCAATTAAAATATCCTTAATTATACCAATTTACAACAACTGGAAAAGGCAAGAGTGCGAAGACAATAGGCCCGTAAGTCGCCGTGGTTGCTCAGTGGCTATAGTGTCGGGCTGCTGAGCATGAGGTCGCGGGATCGAATCCCGGCCGCGGCGGCCGCATTTCGATGGGGGCGAAAAAGGAAGACTAATGTATACTTAGATTTAGGTGTACGTTAAAGAACCCCAGTGTGGTCGAAATTTCCGGTATCCTCCACTACGGCGTACCTCATAATCAGAAAGTGGTTTCGGTACGTTAAAAAAACAAAATTTGATTTTTTAAATTTAATATGCCCATAGGAATCTTGCCCGTATTTTCACGTGTTCTGGAAAAGATTATACACAAAAAAAGACGGTTTTCTTTTATGAAAAATATTTTCTGTCGTCTCACTCGCAACATGTGCTTCATTGCAATAGAAGCACAATCCCACTACTAGACGACCTTGCAGATGTAATTAACAGTGAAATAGGTAAAAATAAGACGGTAATTGGACTTTTATTTAGACCTGATAAAAGTGTTCGATAGGTTCGAGCACTCCTTGGAAAATTAGTTCCAATACGATACCGCGGGCTTTCACAGAAGTTTCAAAAAACTATTTCAAAAATTGATATCAGGTCGTGCGATTTCAAATTATAGAAAGTGACTGCATTCAAATGAAGCATGGTGCCCTACGAGGATGCGTACTAGTCCCACGGCTTCTTAATTTGTATGTCAGCGATTTGGCCCATCTATATCTGCACTCAAAACTATACCAATTTGCCAATGATACTGCATTAATATTACCCCTTAAAAATTTAAATGAAAGTGTTACCTTATTACGAAAAAATACTTAGAAAATAATGGCATGCTTTCACAGCAACAGCTTATTTGTAAACAAAGAAAATACACAAATAATCTGCTTTCACAGCCCGCAAAATAAGTGCAACTAACAGAACATTGATACTTGCATAGAGAGTGCTGCGACGGGTGCTCTTGCCAAAGTATGCAGTATGCTACCAAAAGAAAGTACCTTGGTGTTATTTTCGATGAATCTTTCTCAGTTGTTCATCACATACAGTATGTAGCTGAAATACCCCGAGCAATATGAGCAGTCACGTACAAAATGAAATCAGTAAGTCATCTTAAGTTAACTAACGTATAATGCTCTAAGTGATACTGCATTGAGGTACGGCATCATGATCTACGGACTGGCTTCACCATATAGGCTAAACTTGTTAAGTAGAGATTCCACAAAGGAAATACGCAGGTCACATAAGAAACAGTCGAACTTCATATATAAAAATCAGAGTCATTTCCTCAAAAATATTGTTGTTTTTACTGCGGGGAAGCTGTTTTTGAAAGAAGAAAGAAGATGGACATCTCGGCTAATATTTGACGCTTTTTCCGCACGACAAAGTTCTCCTGAAGCCTGAATACAGTTATGAGGCATAATCGTTTATGAAAGTGGTTTTTATGGTCTATTGTCATGTTACAAACGCGAGAAACAATAAAAAAAATAAATTATTACGGTTAGATGTCAAAAGCTGCGTCTCCTTTTATATGAACAAAAATAAATACCTCCTCATGTTTGCTATGGTAAAAACTATATTTTATTGAATAAAAGCAAGGATGAAGACGGAACTGTGAACATTGCCATGTTTCTGCCACTTCCAGTATCTTTACGCAATCTTAGTGATTTTGCAACAAACCTCAAGTTTGTTTTTCAGCGACTGTCTAGATCAATTTAGTGTGAAATTTCTAGAAAGCGGATGACAAGGATATGAGTAAGCCACTTATTTACACTTACACATGTATTGTTGTTCGTACCTAGAACAAATATTTTGCGTTATCAAGCCCCAGTGAACCTAGAAAAAATTTCAAGGCAATCTGCAATGAATTGTACAAGGAGCCTTAGGAAGCTATAGAAAATGGAACAAGGGCATATGACGAAGAAAAACTAAGCAGGAAAAAATGAGGTTGAAGTTAGTGGAAGATTCAATTACCGGTAGACAAGCAGATTCGCGTGGCCTAGTAAGAGAGTCTGGAGAACTTTGAGCTGAGGAAATGGTGGCATAGGAGCGTGCTAGCTAGAATACCGGTGCTTTTTCTTTGCTAAAGTTGGTTGCATGCAGTTGTGATAACACTGGGAAATAATATAAGAAACATCGGAGTTTACCCCGTCTGCGTTCTTTTTTTTATGACGCTGTCCTTTTTTCGCTTTATTTTTTCCGGAGTAAACAGTTCGCTATGCATGCTAGTTTATTGCACACTGCTTTATAACTAAAGCAAGTAACTTTTATTTCTTATACCTTTGCTTGGCGTCGCCGACTGTGCTTACAACGATCTAGATTTTTTTCTTGTCTGTATATAATCAGTACTCGTGGCACCAAGCTGTCAATTGATAGTGAGCTCCTGCTCGGTTCTTCTGTTCTGTGCCCTGTTAGCTATCCACCCGCGAGAGAAAGTATGCAAGCTACAAATAAAAAAAAAACGTTTGTGTAATAGAGGCGAACCAACTGAAATTGACGAGTACATAGGGAACTTCGCAATGCAAAGTGTTTCTACCACACTGCCCAAATAAAGCGAAGTTTATTCAAAGTGCAAGAATATTTCGGAGGGAAAAAACCCACACATGTTACCTGAAGGCATCAATGTTGTCGGATTCGAGACCCTCGTTATGTAATAAACGAGAAAAAACGGGGTTAACCGAGGGGCCCGATTTTTATTAGTTGTATCATAAGAAGCCAACAAACACTGACACATTGTGTGGGTTTAATGACCGGTTGCCTTCACCCAAAAAGAGCACGTTATCGTGACGCCTGCGTCAGAAACGATGTTCCACGTCTGCTGCCAAGGTCTCTGAGTGGTGGTGCTAGCTAACACTCCCAGGGTTCTACAAGGAAAAATTAATACCCAAGAAAGTGGACGGGGAAACGGCGCCGTGGTAGCTAAATTGGTACAGCATCGCACGCGACATGCGAAGGTTGTGGTATCGTTCCCCACCTACGGCAAGTCATTCCTTCATCCACTTTTATTTTCATTAATTTATCGTTTCTTTATTTTATTTATAAGGCACAAGTGATTTCCTTTATGTTGTCATTGTTGACAGTGTTTGTTGGCTTCTTATGGTTTGACTAATAAAAATCGGGCCCCTCGGTTAACACCTTTTCTTTTCGTTTATTACATTAACGAGGGTCTCGAATCCAGCAGCATTGATGCCTTCAGGAAGCATGTGTGGGTTTATTAACCGGTTGCCTTCACCCAGAACCATCACGTTCTCGTGATGCCTGCAGCAGAAAGGATGTTCCACGACTGCCGCCAAGGTCTGTGAGTGATGGCGCTGGCTAACACTCCCAGGATTCTAGAAGTAAACATAAGTACCCAAGAGACGGGGAAACGGTGCCGTGGTAGTTCAGTTGATAGAGCATCGCACGCGAAATGTGAAGGTTGTGGGATCGTTCCCCACCTACGGCAAGTCGTTCCTTCACCCACTTTCATTTTCATTAATTTATCGTTTCTTTATTTCATTTATAAGCCACAAGTGATTTCCTTTACGTTGTCATTGTTGTCAGTGTTTGTTGACTTTTTATGGTATGACTAATGAAAATTGGACCTCAACTCGTTTTTTTCTCCAGCGGAGTACGATTTGGTTTTCAGATAGTCTTTCTTCGTTATTTTTTTTCATCGTCATCACCATTAACATACGCATGGTCAGCTCATTTTAGGTCTCATAAAGAATGCCCCACCCACTGACCTCCTACTGCCTTTTTATGCACCCTTTAGAGAGCTCAAAATTTTGTTTACGAGAAAGTCTTCCGAACACTCGGCTGTCAGGATATATACAAAAATGAAGCAGATCTCCTTATGAAATCCCAGCTTGCACACATCACACGCTTCTTTCTCTTCTTGTGACACTTACATATATAAAGACGAGCTTTTGATTGACTGTTCATAAAATAAGTGAAAAGCCCACTTGGATAAATTCGATAGGACTCACACTACACAATAAAGTCTAGCGTCTCCAACGGCTGCCAAAAGGCGCAGTTTGCGCAGAGTATTTCAAAGGCACACATTTATTCCTCCCAGAGCTTAATTACTTTCGCCTTCGACCCAAATTCCATAAAGCCAGCGTGCTTAGGCACTCAGTTTTTAAAAATAGGATTGATATGCTTCATTGTCTTCCTCCCGTCACAATGCTAATTCAAACTTTAAAAAATCTATTCGCATCCAAGAAGCTGCAACTGAGGTGCTACTATTAAGTGTTCTTTTTTATATCAGCGAAAAGCTATTAGTTCTATTTTTTTGTTAGTTTGTTCGTTTACTTCCAGAAAGCACGTACATATAAAACGATCAACAATAGGTTGCGTTTGCAACTTGACAAAGCCCTGATACGTCTTACGCAAAGCTGTCACTGCATCATGTTAACTCATTCTTTCCTCCTTCCCTTCTTTTCTTCCTTTTTTTCTTTTATTTTTTCCCCTGTTACTCAACTTACTCAGAACATTTCTCCGAAAATATGGCAGCTTCTAAAACAGTGTTACGTTCCTTCCTCATTAAGCATAAGAAGTACATTCAAAAGCAACTCACAAATTTTAACCATGCATGTATAATCACTCCCACTGGGATCTTTGTATCTGGTTTTACTTTAAAGTTGTCACGATGCAGTTAGTGTTTCTGCTAAATTTCCTGCACAATGTTTGTGCTAGGATCTGCTCATTTTTTTATAACAATTTTATTGCTAAACACGATACCAGACGTTGTGTCAAGGCGCGTATAAAGTATTGCTCAAGAATTCGCAGGCACTGCTTTATAGCAATTTCAAAAATATGTAGGGTGTAAGCTGAAGCCAGCATATGTTTTGTGAACCACCTGCGAACACTCACTAAATTTTCCCCACGTGGGGCGAATGACATGCCTGGGTTTCATTGTGAATGGTTAGCTGTAGTATAGAGGTATGACAACTATCGCTGTAAAACTTAAACATGGAAGTTAGAAATACACGCGGTGTAGACATCATGACATTGTCGCACTGCGGGGAAAATTAAGACTCTTTATTTGGCAAACTTGTGCCAAAAGGCAAGCAACATTCGAGTTATAACGGCCGCGACCAGCGCGTTCGTCAGCCATCAAATTACAACTCTTGGGTGAAGTCTGTCCTCTATTGATAGAAGCATTACCGTACATCCTTGAGGAACTGCTAGCGTTCGGCTACATCCCAGACTCACACTATTCGCTTCGCTTGCGCTATATGATTAGACAAGACTCTTTTTGCTATAGAACCACCGACAACCCTCCCACCTTCAAGAAGATTCAGAGCAGTGGGGGCATCTTGTGCCGAACGATAAATTGCTAACCGTCTTATCCCTAAGAAAAACGCTCACCGGAAAAACAAAACAACGTACGCGTGATAATATAGTTGGAACAGTGTGATGGCACTGCCGCTGCCTCTAATATTTGATTATCTAGCACCGAACAATAAACAAATGATTGACGAGAAAAACGCGAGCACAAGCTTTTCTTGCAAATAATTTTGTCCTTAAGCAAAAATAACGCAAATAGCGCTTGTTTGCTTAGGTGTGGTGCCCAAACACAACGTGAAAGAGGTAGAAACCTCCACAGGTAACAATTTTATTCTGAAATTTCGCATGCCAAAACCACGACCTGATTAATGTGTCATGCTGTAGTGGGGGACTCCTGAATAATGCTGACCATTAGTGGTTCTTCAATTTGACCTAAATATAAGTACGTGAGCATGTTTGCATTGAGCCTCCTGAAAATCTGGCCGCCGCGATATTGAACCCGGTATCAAGACCTCGAGCTCAGCAGCTCAACGTCATAGCCACTGGGTTACTGAGGCCACTGACTCATATAAGGTCGTACGTACATAAGAAAAGGTAGAACAGCAAACGACCAAGCATAACACCCATATTCGAGGCGCAAGAGTGGTGACTTAGGGAAGAAGCCGAGTGAAAAAAGTTAGTTCCCTTTTTTTTTGAAGAATTGGTTGAAGGAAGGCTGGCTCAGCCGTTTCCTACATGATATATTTCTTTGGTTGTCACAATATTTTCTTGCGAGATGATTTGGGTACTGAGGCGCACTCTAAGGAAAGTTTATACCCTTTGAGTCGTATCGTGCCAAACAACAATACACATGAACGAAAAAACCAGTCAAAAACACAAAGGACAAGAGGAGATGTTCACACCACAACGACTTGACTATCGGTCCCGATAGAAACGTTTCTTGTCTTTTCATGCTATGTGATTAGTGATGATGCAGTTGCGCATGCTCTGCTGGCCTTGCTGGGACTACACCGATTCTATTAAACCTCAGTTGATAGTCCAGTCGTTGTGATGTGAACATCTCCTCTTCTCCTTTGTGTTTTTGACTGGTTTTTTCGTTCAAGTATGTACCAACTGGCCCAGATTTCAACCCTTCAACAATACACATCATCTGTCTTGTCCGCATTTTCTTTCTTTAACGCTGCGAGCCCGGTACTTCTTTGTAACGAAGGGAATGCGCGCTATCCACATGACATAGCATTGCCGACAGGAAAGTAGCGGGCGCCGCGTTTTCAAAAAGGAAATGCAACCAAGGTGGATGACGATTATTGTTGTGTGGCTATACACCCGATACATACAGATATACACCCAAAGTGTGCAAACTTTTTTTAGAGTGTGACACTGCGTACTGCTGGAAAATGGTGCCTCATATACAATCTGCTGGAGTAGATGACTACATCAATAACTGGAAATGCGGCTTTTGCTCGTCTTTTTTTCTGAAGACATTCGTGAGCTTTTTCAGCACTAAATAATCACATTATGGGTAATCACAGACTATAGTGAAGACCTTTACGTTGCTCTAAATTTATCCCGCAAATATCTACAGTTTAATAAATTCGATAAGCATAGAGCGAGGCTACTTTATGTGAACGGAAAAATGAGATGGATGTCCACGATTCTCTTGAAGCGATTTATCACCCCGAATCCTGATGCATCATTTTCGATACGCTGAATCTGATGCCTGAAATAACTTTGATTTAGGAGCTGAAAACCCAATGTAAAGCCCATACTAGTGCGTTTGATATGTTGGAGGGAGTTTTCAGTATTGGATAGTTCAACTAATCAAGGAGTAATAAATTACTGCAATAGTTTATTGTACTGAATTATAATTTCACTTTTTTGTTCGTATCAACGTACACCCAATGGTCAGAAAGAAATGTGAGTAAGTTGTATTAACTTAATTTATTTGAATTGTTGCGCAGGCTTTGTGGGGTTAATTATATCCATCGCCACATACGCGAACATCTTATTAAATGCATAGAGCACTGAATGTATCCCCAGTTGGAGATAAATAGCGTTGATAAATTATAGTGTCGTCAATGAACATGGCATGCACATTGACTAAAATATACGATACGCACCAACGTTTTTTCGACGTCTATTGCTTGAGAGTAGCATAAAGTAGCAGTGGAGGTAGAGGAACCGACCACTTCCATTAGCGTTAAGTCGCATTTTTTAAGTGAAACTGCTTACCTACGGAACGCAAATTATATTATAACCTAAGCCTAAGAGCTTCGCTTGACGACAGCGATAAGTAATTGCAGTTTTATAACAGGTGGCACTTCAAGCTAATGGCGTAGTCGCCGCATCATTGTAAACGTTAAGCCCACTGGTTCAATACAAGTGCAGACACAATGTAGCAACGACCACGCTGTATGCTATTCAATCTGTGTGAAACTCGCTGCTGCAGTGTTACCTTCGCTGAAGCAATCACTGAGTGTTTATGCATCGGGATACAGCATGTGGTGTATTTTTTTATTTCATTGGCCTGGATTATCCTGCGGCGTAATGTCAAAACGAAATTATATGTATGGATGGAGGCCCCGTTCATTCAGGTACTGCCGGAACGAGTAGTGCAATGTATTGTCAATTAGTAGTCACTTGTCAACTGTTCACCTCTAACTGCATTTTTGTTGACTGTCTTTGTCCTCGGGCATCTATAAAGTAGATGGCGGGCAACTGCTGCAGACGCCATAGCGGAAACTTTGGACATCGAGCACTGGGCTCATATGGTTGACTCCACGCGCACGTGACGGATGGTGTAAGGGCGGCCAGGCCCAATATTTCTGGTGAAAGGGTTATTTCAATCCCCAAAAAATTGTAGGAAAGGAAACTGTGATACGAGGGGATGAGGGCACGTCGGCTTCTTCAGAAGATGGCTTTTCTGGCAATAAGTATAGAGCAGCTGTGAGAGAAAGGAGAAAAGAGGAGGTACAGGTAGTGAGAAGATGGGAATTGACCTATGCAAGACCATTGTTGTTGTCACGATCATGTGCCTACACCCAGTGACCAGTAATGTTCCCTCGTGAAAATGTGTTAGACATTTAAGTCCAAGGATCTTACACACCCCCCCTCCACACACACACACCCCCTCCTAGGAGAATCCCGACACTTCCCCAAAAAAAAAAAAACATTTCATACCAACTCTCCCGCCCTCGCCTCTTACAAACAGGCACGCATCCTGGAAAGAAGTTGCACTGATTTCATGCACTGTGGTGATCGCTTTACGAAATTTTTACTCTTTCGCGGAGGTGGATGCTACGTCGCCCTAATTTTGAGGCCCAGTTCTGACGTTCAGCGCGCCGACCATAGCAGGCTGCGACCTTCAGGGAGCGGAGAAACCCTGAAGTCGCGGTAAACACAAGACACGTTCGTGTGTTTTCGTCTATGCAACTTCCGCTGCTCAGAGTTACGCGCTGTACTACAGCCATCGGTAATGAAGATCCAGAGGCGTTTCACTGTCGTCACGGGCATACCTACGCTCGGCTGTACATGCTTCGCCTCAGTGGAGCTGCCTCTATTCACCGATTTGAACACAGATAGATCTCTTGTGCCGATACCGGTGTCAGTAGCCCCAGCGAGCCA
Organism: Dermacentor albipictus; assembly: GCF_038994185.2. Taxonomy (NCBI): domain Eukaryota; kingdom Metazoa; phylum Arthropoda; class Arachnida; order Ixodida; family Ixodidae; genus Dermacentor; species Dermacentor albipictus. Next base: position 87,621,983 of record NC_091824.1, on the reverse strand, counting down.
GCCCTCCAGCCGTGGCACGTTCCAACGGCAACAGACGATATCCTCGAGAACTGGCTTCTCAGCTAGCGCTGCTAATGCTTGCGTGCGAGGTCGAGAGAAAAAATATGTTCCCTGCTTTGTCATTAGCTGCAATGAAGATACTGCTGTTTTCCGTAGGAACTGCTGTCATTGAGAGACGCTTTTCCACCATGAACAGCATCTAATTAACATTAGGTAGGTGTCGCGTGACGTCAGCTCATATGCAGATGCACTGATGAAAATTTCTATTGAAGCTCCAAGTATCCCCAATACTATTAAAGGAAAGAACGAAGAAAATGAAGCATATTTGCAGTTTGTAGACCGACCTTACATGATGTGGACCAAGAAGCCACACCATGATATTGCAGATATACGCGAGGTCACATGGTGCTACTGTACAGTATGTGTACTCCCAGTTGCTTTTTTTTTTATTTCGTGAATGTGAAAGCCACGGTTGGCCTTGTAGTTTCTTTGGATATTGTATGTACTGGATTGTAGCGGACATGATGCGCATACATGCTTTTTTGTTCTTAGTTGTTGCATATTATACATCTTGTTTAAGGTAAAAGGTTGCTATGTGTTTACTGCGCCTAGCTCTTTTTCTTTCGGGCAAAATAATATTGCACTTAGACTTGAAAACGTGGGCACTTTGTTCTATCAAGACTTATAGATTAAGAACTTGCTTCACTTTGTTCTGCATAGAAAAAAGAATAAACTTTGTGTAATCAAATGAAAGCGGTAAACACTGTCCCTCATGTTCTTGCAATTTTCAAACGAGGTGACGGAATACCGTGGGTATATAAATATAGTACTGAATTTATAATCCTACTGAACGCGGCACACATTCCGCCTGCTATACAGCGTTTGTTTGTGCCCGCGTGTTTGTGCCCTCTCGTCCCCAGCTTCGCTGCAGTATTTTTGTGCAACAACATCATCTCGGCATAAAACAAGGAAACATGTGGTTTAATAAGCTCACCTAAAGTGGTAGGCCACATACATACTTTTTAAATCGGAAGCCAGAATATAAACAACTTTTATCCTCAAAAAGCATGTCTTATTTAGCTTATTCAACTATTTAAAGTGCAGAAAATTTGAAACTTAATTTTTTTCCATGCAATTTTTGCAATAAATTGAGGTAAAACTGCCAGTCGCGCCTGCGTTTATAAGTAACTAACTTTCCTTATCTCTACTTTGTTTCCACTTTACCTCCCCCTCCCCTCTCTCCCCAGCGTAGGGTAGCCAACCGGATTTTTTTCTCTGGTTAACCTCCCTGCCTTTCCCCTTTCCCCTCTCTCTCTCTCTCTCTCTCTAATGAACAGCTGAATTTAGTAAAGCTTAGGCATTTATGTAACTAAGTGGGCGACCTGTGCTATGAACTTAGACAAATGCAGTGTGATATATATTAAAAAAGTAATGTTTCAATACTAAGCAAAGTAAAAAGAATTGTGAATACTAACGAAATATGCTTGCGAAATGAGCTGCATATGGAAAAATATTGCACCCATTTCTTTTGTTGTGATTCGTTGCACACATCTCTATATGAGGAATGAGGGTGGAAGATTTCATATCAATATATTCAATAAACATGTTAGGAAAGGTTGCGTAACATGAGGTGGAGCAATATCCTGTTTTGAGAAAAGCATAAACAAATTTTGAAACCATGTCAAGGATATCAAAAACTACGCAGAGGCCTAAAATGCACAACCTTCATAGCTGCAGCCCCCATGAGATGCAGTACAGTCTAGTTTTGTTCCTATGGCTGCCCGACGATAAAATAAAATAAAAAGAAAATGTATTTGAAATAATATTTACACTAAATAAATAGTTCGAATAAGAAGGTATGGGTTGCAAAACTCACTGTAACTCCGAAACTAATGATGATAGGAGCAATTTTTTTGCAGTCAATTGCTGAATGTTTGTACATACACAAAGTATAAAAAATATTAATTCAGGGGAAAAAAATACGTTTGAATGTGACACACCACCTTACAAGGTAAATTAGCGTACTTCTGCTAATTAGCCCGTTTTCTGTCACTATTTGTTCAGAAAAAAATTTAATAAAGCAATGTAGTAAAAATAGCAATAGCCCCTTGAACATCCCCCCTCCCTCGCCTTTCACTCAAAATAGGCATAACCAATGACTTCGTATCCACACCTTAACCGCCCCCCCCCCCTCCACCCAAAAAAGAAAAGAAATTGAAATTCTGGATAAACCGTCTATGAATCTTCTCACAAACGCGAAGCGTATTTGTCGCTTGTTGAGCTGCTTAACTCCGCTGAAGCTGTCATTATTAATGTGGGCTACTTTCATACTAAGGGAGTAAAGCGGAGTAATATATTAGGAGAAAAATTAATGGAACAGCTACACTTGCTTACGCGCAACCAAAAGAGCTACCTACTTAAGTTTGAACTGAATGTTATATAATATTCTCAGGATATAAAGCCAAAGCTACGATATCTTATTGATCAACGGTTGCTGGAAAATTACAGCTATTTATCACATGAAGACTGAAAAAAGGACCTTGAACAAGACGGAATAATTTATAAGGACAAAAAATACACTAGTATTCGTAAAGTTTTTAAACTTTAAAATATACGCGTATATTCGAACCATCTGGCTGGCGAGAAAAAAAAAACAATACGGTAGTATTGCTTAACAAGTATTTGACGATAAGAAGGCTTCTACATATCATTCTACTATGTCCGCGTGAGACCTGCTTATGACAACCATGCTTATGAAAGCAAAATAGATTGAGAAATACCTTTAAAAAATTATGTGAGTAAAATTGAACTTCAGACAAAATTTGTAGTTCACAAGGTGCACTTGTTAGAAGGCAGGTGATACATTTATTGCAACTAATACAGACAAAGTAGTAAGAAACAAAAAATATAATCAAGTCAAAATATCGGGTTTCTCTTAAACATGACACACGGCAAGTTTGCTAGGCTTTTTGTTTCTTCTGTTTTATGTTGCCCTGATGCATTGGCTACACATCTTGCAATATCTTGTTTTCCTAGACAGTCATATAATGCGAGAAAATTATTTCTCAGTAGCCTAGGGCATCAGATTATACCGCTAGTCTTTTTTTGTGAGCAAGAAGTTTAACCTATGAGCTCAAACTTGGTTTGTTACTGCCATATGAACCCAACAGATAATAAATCCAAGGAAAGGGCAAGAGCAATTACTAATGTAACAGAAATGGTAAAATACTTAGGAACAAAAAAGTAGACAAAAAGAAAGCTTACCACTGGTTGGTACCGAACCACATTGTGTGACTTTCACATATTGTGCTATATCAGCTAGGTCACCACGACCGCCATCTTGCGGTAGATTTTTGGGGGTATTCTTGCATCTTCTAGGACCTTCTCAGGGAGTGTTAGGCCGCCGAACTATTGGCTAGGCTGGTGAAACTGCAACATCCTAGATCAATAGATGTATTGATATATTGAATCAACCTGATCAGTGGCGTCAGCTTATTTCATTCACGGGACAGATTAGCACTCAGTCCGTCTTCATAGACGCCGACATCCCGAAATCCCATCAGATGGATTGCCGCTGGCAAGATAAGTGAATTACAAGTTCCCCGGAGTGAGATTGAATCGGCAGGTTGAGATGGAACTATAGCAGTGGTGTAGGGCACGATGTGAAACAGGATAAGTAGGAAACTGGATCTGCGATTACCAAGTATCCTCTGCTCATGCCGGCATCGAAATTCGGGATGCACTGGGACTTTTTGCGAATATTACATAGCGTAATAGGTAAAAACAAACGGAGTTACACATCTCATATCCATTATTATAGAACAGGTGATGGGTTCAAAAGAATTCGTTCATTAAGGCAACAGCCACCGGGATCCTTGGATATAATCGCAAAAACGAAATAAAATAGTGAGAAGAAGAGACCAGTAATGATTAGTCCGATGTGTTTCAGCAAATTTGTCTCTGCAGCGCAACCAAGTTACTGCTACTTCGACCTCGGCAAGCATGTTTTTTTCAATCTTGGTATAAAAATGGCACCCAGACGTGCGTATATAGTCATAGTTGCAGCATCGAGGCAGTCTGCCAGTGCGGAAGTTTTCGAACACAAAGACAAACGTTATATTCGCTAGAATGCAAAAATACTCCTGAGCACCACCTCAATGACAGCGCGGTAAAGATGCGGTGCAATTCGGTGAAGAAAAATCTTCGGGTTTCATCCTGCGGAGTTACACCAGGCTACTAACTATGAGAGCATTTGCGTACTTGGGTTTTCGTGTCTTCTACTAGAGCGGAAGGTGAGGGTTACCTTGAATTGTAATAAATTTACTTAAATAAAACGCAAATAAACATAGACCGATGAAGGACACGACACTTGCCCGAACTCCCGCAAAAACTGCGTACACATTGTATTTTATTGCAATTAGCGCGGCAGTCAGGTCCGTCCTCTGTCCGTGCTTCATTTGCGCTACTCCCTGAAGCATGTCGCTCGAGCAAGGCCGAATCTCCAGCATTCTCGCGCTGCAGTTGTAGCAAGATGGTCAATCGGGCTAGTTGGTTCATTTCCATCTCGAAAGCATTTTTTAAGCACAAGAGCAGACAGTGCATGAAAGATCAGCAGGGCCAATTTTAGGAAATGTTGCACTAGTATAAAAGCACGGACGCTGACCACATAAAAGTCGTGAACGTTTACCATAACGATAGAAGGCTCGCACCAATATAGAAGTCTCGCTCACAATGCTGGCAGCAGAAGTTTGCAGTCCATATGAGTATAAAAAAGTGCCGTCGAGAGCGCTCATATGTAGCCGCTGGGATGTGGATGTCGTCATTGCTGTTCAACGTCTGCGCAGTCGTTTCAGTACGTATTCATTGTTGATGATGACTTCACATTCGGTTTTGTTCCGTATAATGGCGGCAACCAACCAACCGTTTACAGTATGGGCACTGTCGGTGACACGTTCTTAAAACAAATGTTCAACGTAACTTTTCAACGTAACGCAAACTTCTCTCCGATTTGAACAAGGCTTCAATATGAGATCCAAAAAGTCGTTGGTTCTTTTTAAAGTAGTACTTATTTTATGGTGTCGGTGTCCATGTATCCTTCACAACTGCGCCATAATAATTCCCGACCAGACGAACTTTGGTCAGCTCCTACATTATATTTTTGTCATGTAATAAGCTGCCAAATGCAAGACACCATTCCAACGTATGGACGTTAGAGTCAATAAAGTTACGAAAAAACTATAACCGGAGAATACGGTTCACTACCAGCTTCTTGGCTACTTGGAGGGTAAAATGACAAGTTATACATGGGGCACGTGTTGACAGGAGCATATATATATATATATATATATATATATATATATATATATATATATATATATATATATATATATATATATCCCACAACCCTACTTTGTTTAGCACAGGAAACTCCTTGTAAATGAATTTTGAGAACTGGACTACCGGCGCGTTCCCATGACGTTGTTAGCACACGTGGGTGAAAGGTTATTAGATCTAATTTGTTCTACATGACAAGTGTAAAGATCGGTGAGGATGTTCATATTAGTCTCACATCAAAGAACGGAATAGACTGTTGCCACTTATTCACTACAGCTTTCCTGCTAATATTTGTGCGTAGCTCACGCGTATTTCGAGAGCCAAACGATGGCGGACCGTCAAAGTTATTACCCAGTGAAGTTCCCTGGCATGTACGAGAGCCTAATTGGAGCCTCTGGGCACAAAATGTCTATTCGCCTAGTCAAGAGAGGTGACTGGCAAATCTGATTAGGCGGTTCTGTTTAACGCCGCACGTGCATATCATGTTTTCTATTCAGCTACCTGACACTTCCCTGTAGACAAGCCGTTAATTAGCTGCCAATTAATTTCTTTCACTTATTTTCTGCAAGCAGCAAGTCATTCTAGATTACGGCGCTAACCAAACAACACTACAGAGAAGTAATATGAATATTAACGACAGAAGCGCTGTAAAAGAAAACCACGTTTTTTTTATTTTATACCGAAAGTTGTATATTACTAATCTTCCGCAGTTTTTTCGGCGTCCGGCTACAGAAACGGACTTAGTGATTTCTAACAAACCTTTACAAAATGTGTCTTACTGTTTGCTTTGTTTGTGACCGCGTACGTATGCAGTGTGGTGGCGCAGATACCAAAATGCGGAACAGATTATAATGCTCTCCGTGAAAAATAGCGTGACGTCATGGTTATCGCAGTAGATAAGCAGTGGAGGTATCGGCGCTAAAAACAGCTGCGTTATCTATGGGGTGGACACGTATGGTTCGTACACCCGAAGAGCAACATGCGTACGAGGAGCGCTGGAGGGAACAGTAACGAGAATGTAGACGGCGCCGGCACGAAACGACCACTGATGAAGAACATTCCCGCGATGCTGAACGAAAAATGACAACCATTTCACTGTGTGAGGATAGAATGGCAGCGAAAACATTTTCCTTTTCGTTTGAGAGCTTTGACTGTCGTCAGCTTTCACTGTCATTCCATCTTCACAGAGTGGAATGGTTGTCATATTTTTTTCTCAGTAAATCTACACCTGTGCGTTTCGCAAATAAATATTCAGTTGTTAGTTTTCGCTAGCTTACTCAGTTGTAGTTGTACCTTACTCGCATGGTGGCGTAGCGTCTTGTGTTGCTCTGCTAAACATTAGAGCAGGGTATCGAATCCTGGCCGCGGCGGTCGCATTTCGATGGGGGCGAAATATTAAAACACCCTTGTACCGTGCATTGAAGTCACGGTAAAGAACAGCCGGTGGTTGAAATTATTATGGAGTCCCCCACTATGTGATGCCTCATAATCATATCGTAATTATGGCACATAACCTCCCCCCCCTCCCCCAATCAATTGAGTTATAGCTTGTCTGACTGGTTGGACCAAAGGTCGCTTTACCAAGCTCTATTTAACGCGCTATTAAAATCGAGCCCATTGATTTGTATTTGTGTGGGTACAATCAATATTGCAGCAAAAACCAATCTTTACAAAAGTCATTTTCTGAAGGCTCTCCTTATTTAAGAAACAGAGAAGTGACTCCATCAATACTGCCGTTCTTCCTTTCTTTTGGAATTGCATCACACATAATTTGCAGGTGGGTTCGAATGTTGGCCATGCTGAATGTAAGAGTAAGCCACTGAGGGAAACGTCTTGAATGATAAATAAAATTCTGTCTTCGGTAGGATAACAAAGGATTTGGTATTGTTAATGAATATTCGTTACCCCTTCCAGTAACACTCAGCAGTATTAATCAATTTAGCTGTCGAGAAGACTGTTTTACCTGTACTCACCAATGCAGTATGTCCTTATTCCCGCTGAAGGGGACGAATGCCCTCTCTCATATCATTGTCGATAATTTTGTGTCATACCAACATGCGATTAATATTGCCTTATGCTACCTACGACAGACTTCCCGGCCACATTGTCCTATATACTACGAAGTGTGTGCAAGTGCGTTCCACGTGACCAACGCTACATTGTCTCCGGGATTCCCCTAGTGGAGAGTACAGGCGGATATCCGCTTAGTGTAAACTATTCAGTGGTTCCTGTTATAGGTGTAGACACGGCTTTTTTAACATGAGAAAAACAAGTTATGAAGACCAGAAATCGTAGTCAGAGAACATCTCTCGCCACAAACGCGTCATTTGACGGCACCTAAACATATTCAAAAGGCGGGCAAGCAAACGATGTTCGGGTCGATAGAGGATCCACACGGGTCAAGTTTCTGGCGAGATAACGAGCTCCATGTCACGGTGCGCTAGTATCGGCCGATGTGGGGCAAATAAGGCGAAATTAGAAGCAGGCCAGAAAAGAACGGTGCCTGACCTCCTACTTCTGAGTATCCGCGAGCCATAAGTTTTGCAACTGAGGCTAGAGGCGGTAGTGCTTTCCCTGTCTTTTACAAACTACTTCCAATGAGCCCACAAGTTCTTCAATCCTGTATGCGCTTTTCATTTTGTCGTTCTTTGGCAGGCTCCATATCTGTTCACATAATGTCCTTCTTTTTTTTTCTTCATTTCACTTACAGTGTTCTCATTTAATCCTTTTAATAACGCGCGATACTTAAAACACACATGCTTTTTCATCGAAAAAGCCACTTCTCAGTAGCTGTGCTCGTATCCTGGTATCCAGAAAGAAGGATAATGGGCTCCTGCTATTGCGAGATGCCAGCAAGCACCGAAATCCCGCCACCGCCAAACTCGTAAGTGCAGTTCTCCACCAATACGCTTGCTGCCACGTTCGCAGCTGCAACCTCACTAAAGGCGTTCAGAAACCTGTTCGCTCTCCTGAAAATGGCCTTACGATAAGTGCATTGGACAGAACCGTTGAAGAGTAGGTTTGTTGCCTCGTCAGTTTAAAGACTTTTTTTTTTCATTCTTCAAAGGGCGAGAGTCGAGCGGAGAATGGCCGAGCACTAGGCGAAAAAGCGGTATACGTCAGCTCAGCCGCTGCAGGAGTGGAGTGGGACTTTTCCACACTGTCAACTCCATTTGCAGATTGACAGTACTGTCACATTCTTTTTTACGAAACAGTTGCATTTCATCAGTTTGTAAGCACATCTAGTTGAACTCCTGCTGTCTTCTATTTAGCTTTGCTCTTCTTCAGCATTTTATATCTTTGGAATAAACTAAAGGAAACGCTATCGCGCTGAAGAGGCCTGAAAAAAAAAACTCCTTTTCGTCTCCAACGTATGCGTAAGACACTCTGTAAAAAGGGGATACTTCAGCTGCTGCGCCGGCGGGCATTCTTAAAATCAATGCCAGAGAAATCCCGCATGCTTTTCGTACACAACTGAAAGCAGTCCTTCAAAGAAATAAGATGATGTCAGAGACGACCAACCTTATTAGACTGTAGCAGAGAGTAAAGCAGTTAGAATTAGCATTTTAATGAGAAGCAACAGGAAGGTTCCTCTCCGAACGTGCAGCCAACCAGTTCATGTGATTTTGCATCTCATTTTGCCATCTTCCATTATCTCCTCTTGCTCAATATGAACTCGCAGATGCATGTTTGTGCAGTTGACTGCGGAACGTCCTTGACATTCTCGTATGGGGCTGAAGCGTTTCTGTGTGCCATTGGAACGTTATCTTACAATGATAATTAGGTTTTGTGCCCGCGGCGCCAAATCAGCACAATGCAAATCGTTGGTAAAGAAAAATAAATCATGAGTTTGAGTCTTCTTTGAGCACGCATATTTAACATCTTCTCATTCTGGCATCTTGAATTCTCAGAAAACCAGAGTGCCAGCAACTAAGTTACTTTGCTATGGGGGCTTTCATTTTTAGGAGGTGGTATTTCATCTTAGCAGGGAAGAAGTTTGGGCGTGTTGGTGGGATACATTCAGACTGGGATACATAGCGCGAAAATATGACACAGGGACAAGCAGAACACAGGACGAGCGCTTTCTTTTGCGCTATGTATCCCAGTCTGAAGGTATTTCATCGCTGTGTGCTAATATTGTTCAACCACTTCACCTAGACATAGTTCTCCTGTGCTGCTCTATTTATGGAAAATGCTTATAATTTTTCGCGGGATGTCTCTGCGGCTACAGCACCCACATATGCAATTAGCGAACCGACACGTTAGCGGCTAAAAATTTTGTCCATGTTGTATACATCATACACTTTCTGTACCTCGTACTTAAGGAGCTCTTTAATGTATCATAAATATTCGGAATTTCCATGAACAGCAAAGTGATTCCATGAATTACATGAAGTGCAAGTTCAATGAAGTGCCATACAAAGATTGGCAAACTCATAGTTGCTTTGTTTACGATACAGCACGTGCACTTCGGCAGACCAGATTCTTACTATAGTAATAATAACTGTTTGCACCTCTATTTTGCGGGAATATTACGCCTGCTGATAAATTAAAACAGCTCCAATAATTACTTCATTTCCAATTGAGACATGCTTGGAATGGTAAGGATGCGTTCGCTGACTTTGTCTTCCCTCAAGAGATCAACATTGGTGCTGATTTTATTTCAATTGTAGACGGCTCCTTTCAGTTTTTCTTTCAGGCGGGACATTGGGGACTGACCTCCATCCTAGTGTTGACGCAAGTATTGATGTTCCTTGATGACTTTGTGGGTTTATGACAATGCGTCGTATTCATAGGCACAGAACGAGTGCCGGCACCTAGCACGCGAAGAATGTTGTATTCCATCGCATGACAGATGATTGCAACAAGCTATGCATTGTTTGCGCCATATTTACCTTCATCTTTATGGTACCTCCGAGAACGGACGCGATGGTGCAATGACGCGCGGTTCTGTTGTAGCACAAAATTAACGTTTAATTTAGGAAGGCTGAAGTGTTTTCTACGGCGCTCACGTGCGAACTTAGCAGCGTCGTTTTCTTCCATGAACTTATTACTTAACATTTTTTTTTAGTTTGCACATTACCTCATCTTGACAGTAGAATTATTTTGCATGAGCCTGGAGCATAAAAGCAGGGAATTGCTTGTAGATTGAGAGGGGTTGTAGCAAAATACACAGAAATTCACCCAGCTGTAGTGAAAGGTGTTTCATTATTACAGCTTTCAAAGCGAATTTACATTTTCCTACGAAATCTCCCATATTCCTAGCAACCGCATTTAAACTTTGACTCCAGTGACATGGAAGCGCACTTAATTTCTGGACTAATTTGGATGTTATTTTCTCACCAATACATCAGAAAATTATCAACGAATGTCACTAACCTCACGCGATAATTTATTTGGAGTAGGCCTTGAAAGAATTTGTACAGAATTGGGGAGAGCTTCAGAAGATATCAAAATATTTATGTGCTTGCGTCCTTTCGAGAACTCTACACTTGGGTTTTATGACGCGGTAGCTAACACAAATGAGACACCAAAGCGACGACGATTGAATACTTAAAGGAAAGACGGCTAGCTTCAAGCGTATAGCATGGCCATGCCATAATTTTTTCGCTGAAGTGCATTTTATCGTTCAGCAACACATTTAAACAGCACGACAAAAAACCACAGTACATAGTACCTAATAAGTTCTGTGGTTTTACGTGCCGAAACCACAATCTGAATATGGGGCACGTTAAAATGTGGAGATTGACGATTAATTTTGACCACTTGGGGTTATCTAAATAGAGTGTCAACTGGCCAGATTGTATTATGAGACGTTGATGAAATTGAAATGACCATGGCTTACATTGATATATTCCAGCACGCTCTTCGTCATATAAGTTAGAATTATAATTTTAAGTTACAAAGAAAGTCAAAACCGAGTAAGTGGCGAGGCATGGAGGTGAAATCTTGGTACTTCAGATGAAGTCTGATATTAGTGTACATAAGTCGGCTGTTATTAGGCACAACATAATTATTGCTTAAAATTTCAATTGAATTATTAATAAACACTTGCGCTTACTTCTATGCTTCGGAAATCAAAAGCGCGCTCATAGCTACGGCAAGACGCTGAACTGCGCATAACATGTAAATTCGTTGTTTCAATTTCAATCCGATTGGTTTGGTTCTGACTGCTTAAATACCAAAACAGTTAGACCGGATACCACGAAAACATGTAGCTGTTATCGCGGAAGTATTTTAGCACTACGGAAAACATGAATCGCAGAAACATTGACTTGATAAAATAAAACACTTTCTCACAGTTACGGCCAGACTTGTCATCTGCCTCCAACCGTTTCCAGCAGGCTTCCAGTGAACAACTAAATCCTCCCTGTATATCGAAAAATTCTGATCAAAAACGTTGCACTGAGTTTTCTGCGTTACCACTTCACGATCCGACCCGCTGAGCAGTAAGCTTTGCATTGCATTAAAAATTCACGAGCGCTTTGTGCATCAGCAATCACGAGCGCTTTGGCAGAATTCACGAGCGCTTTGTGCATTTCGCTCTGATCGAAATGCGGAGGACAGAGCACTTTGACTGATGGTTCATGTGCTGTGCCTCGCGCCGCGCTGTTTGAAGTTTTTATTTAACGAGATTTACCAACCAGCAAAAATGAACACGCCCTTCACATTTTCTGACCGGTTTAGTACCTGACCTCATGGAACGTACTTGTGCTCCCACGAAGAAAATTGCGCGGACCTAGAATGCCGCAGTCAAGTTGATTTGCTTGACCGCCTATGAATTTAACGAGACATTGAAGACCGCAGTGAAAACATGGAATTACAAACTTCCGAGTGGACTTGTCAATTTCAGTTTGGGCATCTGAATTGTGAAAAAATCTAGCTTTTGTTTCGGTGAGCCAATGGTCCGTATACTTTTGCTCGCGGAGGTCTGTTTCATTCCATCGTCTTTATCGCTGGCTCTGCTTTTGGGGCTGTCTCCATGACACTCCGGTGAGCATTTGGATGTTTCGCACAACATCCAACACGAATTAATTTGCGTCATACGCGGCAGCGTTATAAGCTTTCAGCGCTTCGAATCTCGCTACACTTAGTCACTGTCTGGCTTGCCAACCATCACTCGCCACTATCGTTTAGTTTCTCGGGCAACACGCAACATACAAGAAAGGTTAGTCGTTTAATCTCAAGGGAAGGCTGGCGCCAGTACGGCCGCATCCGCTTGCCCAAGGATCGATGGTGCAAGGGTCGCGAGTGGTCAGAAGATAAGTGGTTGTGCTCTATTGACCACGACCCCCTCCCCCCCGCTAACAAAGTGCAGCAAGCCAACGAGTGTACCATAGGACGAGGCCTTTGGTTATCTCGGTCAAAGCACGTGTGCTTCGACCCTGACTGCCTTTCCTCACGTTCTCTTGCGATGCTTGCGTTCTCATGGGTAATGTATTGCCTCTCTAGCTTCCGCCCGGCGCGGTACGACTTTGGTCGGCCACGCGTGCTCCGTGGAGTCATTTTTCTCTAATCAAACAGGCCGGAGCTCGAGAAGGTACTGCGACCCAAAAGAAAAAAAAAAGACAGGCCTCTGTACCACTTTGAGTTCGCGTTGAAGACGACACAACATGGACTTTGTAGGTTGGAATTAACAAAAGGCACCACGGCAAATGCCATGTAGAATTATTTCAAGAAGGTGAATAGCAGGAACACGGAAACTCCGCACGTGAAGAAACATTATGTTTCCGGGCCACTCCGGAGAAGGCCGTAACCACTAGAGCAAAAGTAACGATTGTCAGATGTTTTTTTTTTTTTCATGCTGCTACTACACCCGCACTTGAATAAACACGCCAAAAACAACACACATATACATAAAGCCAAGCAAAAAAAAAAGGAAAGACGGGCAGGCTGCATCAATTGCGCAGCCACAGTAGGGTACGCGGAATCTTGGTTCCTTTGACTTGACTGATTTCGAGGCACTTTGCTGCATGCACAGACAGTGTTCCCTCTATCCCGCTTTCCTCTTTCTATTCCCTCTTTCCCTTCCCCCAGTGTAGAGTAGCAAACCGGACGCTCGTCTGGTTGACCTCCCTGCCTTTCCTCTCTCTGCCATCTCTCTCTCTCTCTTTCTTGCGAGTGCTGCAAATGGTGGATAGGCACTGAAGTAGAGAAACAAAGTAATCAAATACACAAGTTACATTTATTAACAGATTAGAAAGCGTTCATGCTTAACGTATGTTAAGCTAGTGCTGGTCTTACGGTCTCATTGTTCGATCGCGCTCACTCTTCATTCCCATTTGGCGTGTTTGTTCAGCAGAGGGTAGACAATGGTACTCAAAAATTACACCCCCAATACTGGAGCCCGAGACTGCATTGGACAGCTCGGGCCTGCCGCATTTCCCCATGTTCGGGGCTCCTACGCTTGGGCTTCCGGTGAAGCCATCCACGTTCCACCATGATCAAACTGCTGGGTATCGCTAAAGCCGATTAAGTGTGAAATTTCTACGACAAATTGCACACTTGTAAGTCTTAACTTCTGAAGAGCAGTGCTTTGACTTGCATCAATTATACCTACTATGGCCTAGTGAGGTCTCTCACTATGCTCACCACTCCTGCACAGACCGACAAACGTGCTGCTGAGCTGCGCTTCTCGGAACACCACGCGCACCGCTAAATTTAACTCCAATTGCGTCATGCGTGGCGTGACAACCCCGGCATTTGCGCCCGCAATATATCCACGAGAGAGTAACGTTTTTTTTTCTCTAAATACGGATACAAAAGTAACGCGCGTGGGTGGTACAGTTCAGATGATGTAAGCGAAAATAGTGCAATATATTTTCGTTACATTCGGCTATAGCTAGTGTCACCCTAGGCTGGATGAAGTTAAAAAGGATAACACTTGCAAGGCAAGGTTCCGACTAAATAGCGAAGTTTATTGTGGAGTCTTGCAGAATACAAGTGAAAGGAAAAAAAATTGCGTCTGGAAATTCTGAAATGGGTTATGAGAAGCACAGTAGCGAACGGCTCACGATTATTTTTGAATACCTAGGCTTCTTTAACATGCGCCAATAGCAGAGTTTTCGCCTTACGCCCTCAGCGAAATGTCGCTGTCGTGGCTGCAAATAGTTCCACCAACTTTGTACCTTGCGCTCAGCACCATAATGCTAACGCCGCTTAGCCGCTGTGTCGGGTTGCTCCAATACAACCAAAGCACAAGGAAAGGCTAGGACAAGCACATAAGGTTAAGAAAAAATAGACTCGACATTTCGAAGTTACGCGTCATTGACAGGGAGGTGTGTTTCCCTTCTTGAGGCTAGCACCGAGACCACAATGACGATTTTGTCAATAAAGGTGCTCGCTCGATGCTGAATTTCCCGCTTTGGCGTGACATGGCTTCTGCGAAGTACACACATTAGTCCGAACAACATGCGCAAGGTACTTTTATTGCAGCCAGATATAATATAATATAAAGAAAGCTTTCATAGTACTAATGCCGTCTTGTTCTCGCGCTTCCCTAGCAGATCTGAGCGCCCTTTCAATTATATATTCAAATGAAAGAAGATCAAAATAGACAAGGCACACACCATAAAAAAAAGAAAGAAAGAAAACACAAAAGACTGGCGACGCTTCGGTAGCAGTTATGGTGACTTGAAAGGTGCTATTTCTTCTGCTTCTTTTAGACAATCTATACGATGCAACATGTATTGCTTTCGTCTATGTGGTACATGTACCACTTAAAATATTTTGCGATGTTAATCGACAATTGTCGTCCCATTTGACGTTATTGTGCGTTAGATTGGATATGGTGAGTAAATTCAGCGAGGGGATCAACGGGAATGGTTGGAAGAACGTGCCTCCTTCTACCGCATTTCACTTATCCGTACGCTAAGTCGCTATAGTTGATAAAATTTTCAAAAAAAAAATACTGATTAACATGGAAAACTAAATAAGAATCAAATGACGGAAGACGCGATGTCTCTTAAACGCGATGTTGTAAAGAACAGAATCAAAGAGCAAGAATGGAAGCACAACTCGAGCGCTTGCATACGCTGTAGTAAGTAAAGGAGCAATATGAAATCGTGGATTTGACAAAAATTCCACTGGTCGGAGATGACCATGAAAAGAAAGGCACAAAACAACTCGATTATTTTCTTTTATTGTTTTAATTTTGTGCTCGGTGTCCGTTTTTGTTTGCCAGAAAGCAATAATTATGAAAAAGAAAACATTCAACGACGTACAAACAAAGCTCAGGAGCCCATGACAGCTGTTTAGACGAAGACTTTAGATAACTTATAAAAAGAGATCGTCTGAATAATAAAAATGGCCCGACGTATCGTCAGTGGGGGCAACCAGGGAGTGACGGGTAATACGTGTTCTTTAGTTGATAGTAATGAAAATTGATCACTTACATTTTAACCTTTTAATTTCAGCAGGCTCATCGTATTTGGGAAATTTAAGCTCGCTCTCGGCGGGGGGGGGGGGGGGGAAGGAGAAGGGTTACAAGCCATATCAACTTTGACATCTCATAAAATGCTTTTACCCGCGGAACTGTGGTACGACGAATTCCGGCTATCAGAGCGCGCGACACCGAAATTGAGTCAGTACCGAGGGCAAGGCGACGTACTGCTTACGTCACCCAGAACGCAGCCTATGTGCTGCGGCTCCGTGCTCCTCGTTGTCGCAACCCGGTCGCTGTCTGCTGCTGGATGACATAAGTAGAAAGTCTTAAAAATACCTTGTTTTGGCTGAGTTGGTTCATGTTGAAGAAGTGACGTTTTTTTCGAGGTATCCAGGCATATGATATGATTGATCATATAATCGTATACGTATGATCTTATTGACTTATACAATATTTAGTATGTATGATGATGAGTGCACGATGTACCTGATGCCCAGTGCATAAACAGATGATCATTTGAAATAAACGCTAGTTGGAAGTAGCGCCAGCACTGTCGACTGTGCTCCTTTCGTCCTCGTTTTTAGCGCGTTCTTATGAAAACTGTCAGAATGTCTCCTCGGTGGACGCGGATTAACTCTCGCCGCAGCCTCCTCGTTGTTTATTAGGCTCCACACCAAAGTATCCCCATTATTTATTACAGTGAAGCTGTTAGCTTCTCGTTGGTCGTCCTTTTTCGTGTCCATGTTAATGGGCAAAAATGTGGTCCGATCCCAGAGGTATTGCAATACGGGGCCGACCTTCAGCTGAGGTGAAACAGGCTTCAAGCACTCAGCAATGCGAAGCGAAAAGTGCGCACATTCTTTGCAATCACGCATACAACATACAGAACAGCATTGGTTTCAATAAAGACAAGCCCGAAACAAGCATCCCAACACAATAATTGATTAACGACTGTATTACGAAGCCTGTATGACTGTGATCATGTGAGGACTACGGCATTACTAGCGTCGGATGACGAAGCTGGGGTGACGACGACGACTGGACCACGATGGAACGATGGCGACCCAAGGTCAACAAATGCGTGATTGCGTCTGCCTGACGACTACACAAGGATGACTATGGCGTGGAAATGACGGCATAATTACGATTGAATGATGACAGCATCATTACGGGAGAAGAACGAGGAAGCATTGACGTCGATGGAACGATGAAGGAGGCATGGTGACAACAGTAGGGCGACCACTGTGTGACGATGATGACCTGGCGAGAATGACATGGCTAAAGTCGGATGAAGGAATTAGAATGACGACGATTGGACGACCGTGACGACATCACGACGATGCTATGACAACGGGTACATGATGACTCTACACGTTGGCGTGATAACGATGGTGGTATTGCAATGGCAGGAGGGCATGACCATGGTGACAACTGAATGATAACAATGGGGCGACGAAGACTGTGTCAGGAAGGCTGTATACGATGACGATGGCGTGACGACGATGCAATGACAAGAGTCAGACGATGAAGTTGGAGTGATAATGGAAGAACCACGAAGGCATTACGATGGTGGTGTGACAACCAATGCGTTGCGTCTGTATGACGACGAAGGTGAGACTAAGATGGCATGGTGATAGTCAGGTCACAATGCTGGAATGACGACGATAGAACGACCACGACGACACTACAGCAGCGAGCCTATAAAAAGCGGTCCATGTCTGTCCAGGACGGACGTACGGATGGATGGACGGATGCATGGAAGGATGTATAGATGGATGCACGTATGGACGGATGAATGGATGGGCTAAAAACGGCAGAAATAGACAAATAATTCTAATCGCATTGAAAAGAGCCCTTTTCCCAAAGTAAGTGTTCAGAGAAGGTAGGCGGAAGAAAAATGAAGTTCAGTGGATGGTACTGAAATCGCTGCAGTGACAGAAACGAAGAAAATAAATCACCGGTCCAAAGTACCTAACAGCCAAACACACAGCGGAGAGATCCCCAAGAAGTTGTAAGAATATAACCAACGCGAATGCCTGCTTCCAGCATTTTGTGTCTTCGATTCGAGGACTGAATGACGAATAGACCGGACGATTTGCCAATGACCAAGGGAAGCGCTCCTGGATGTCTGGAGATTTACCGGAAAAGCGAAATTGGTGAGCGTGTCTTTATTGATCGGCGAACCACCCCAAGTAGAGAAGTTGGTAAAATGGCCTCATGGTGGCTATTTATGGCATCAGAATGGCTAAGTAAGCAAGATATTTACTCTCCCTTTCTCCTTCTCCTCCCCTATCTTTTTTGGATGAAATATCAGAGCAGATCCCACCGCGACCTTTCCCGCGATATTTTCGAGAAGCTCCGATGAAAATAACTACCAGGAACGGGAAAAAAGCTGACGGACTTTCAGATCACTGACCTTTCTTTTCGCAGGCGGTGCTTATAAACAGGATACGTCACAAGCACATTTACACTACACTATATGAGTTATCTACAGAGGACTTATTTTGAACTGCATAGCCTAGACTCAAATACACAGTAGCGAATTTTCCGAATCTCTGTCATCACTAAACGCAGGTCTGTTTAAACGCATCCTAGCATCGGCATAGCCATACTGACCTGTGCACCAGCTGGAATGTCCTGCAATTGTTTCGCAGCCCCGCGTACCAACCCCTGCCACTTGGGCTTCGAAAACAGCGAAACCAAATTACAAATTACAATAGACTCGACCTTGTTTCGCCACTCCCGTGAATGTCGTGCAGGATTTTTTCGGTATCCCATTACGTGCTCGGACTCTGGAATACTCGTGTTTTAAAGTTGCAACGTGACAAGTTCTACATTTTTGTAATGTCTTTTTGCAAAACACGAACACTCTTTCGTTCCAATAATTGATAGTAGCTGGAGGTTTCCAGCGATACCGCTGACTGACAATGGTGTTCTGCTCCTGACCACAACTCGCGTATCCGGTTCGAAGCAACTGCAGCAGCATTCTGGTGAAAGAGACAAGAAAAAAAAATGTTGGACTATTTAGACTAAGGTTCACCATAAAAAATCATAGGCAGTTGAAGCAAATCCGGAAACCGCTACAGAAAAGGTTGGTTTTAAACCTCAACGGCAAAAAGGCGCGATCAGTTTCTTACGCTGGTTGCGCTGTTTTTTGCAACTTTAAGTTTGCTAGGAGAAGCTGCAGTACGAGCCGCCTACCCAGCGAACTGCGTAACCATACTTTTAGTATGCACTTTAACATTTCGACTACGTTTTGCCCAATAAGGCTCCAATCTGTAATCGTCTTCCTTTATTCAGAAAGTCCTTGGAGATGCTCTGTAAAAAATGTCGGCACTAATGCGATGCCGAAAGTTTGCGCTCTTTCGGTTGTGTTTACACTGAACTGCGCTTTTTCTGCATTTTCCATGCATTCTGGATGCCACTTTTTCATTACAAGCACTTCATGATATCATGAAACTGAAAGCAGTTTTTCTTTAATAGCAAAAGGATCTGTAGTTCAAAAAAGTATATGGACGGAACTGCATTGTGATATTTAGGACACCCCATAAGCTTTCCATTACATAAGTTGTGCCATTTCAGTAGCAAGACTAAGGCTTACACTAGCTAAATTTATTTCAAATTAAAAACTTTGCGTTCAGAAGTCGCACCATGGGCTATGCTGAGTGTCATACTGTAGGGCTCCAGATCAATTGTGACCACTTCACACTCTTCACCGCGCACCCGAAGCACAGTGCACAATTTTTTTTTTTACTTAGCCTCCATGTGAGTGTTGTTATTGCTATTAAAAGCACTGACCCCGCTCGCAGCAAACGAATATCATAGTAACTGATCTATTACAAGCCCGGCGTCCAAACAACTGCCGCTTGGGCTGAGCGAAAAGCAAGACCACATTACTAACAGACCTTTTGTGTATGGGGCTTCAGGATTTGTTTCATCTATATATGCTTTGACTAAAATGACCATTTGTGACTAATTTCGACTGGTCGCTTCGTAACCAAATTGGCGTGAGTCGCCGGTGTGAATGAGTCCTGAGAGTGTGCATTTAACGACAGTAGGCAACAAAAAAAAAGAAGGAAATACGCGTTTTGTAGAAATCGTAGATTATTATTGTCAGAAGCTAATCCAGACATCACTGTCACTACAGACAACTGAAGTGATATAAAGTGGCTACTTCGCATCAACTTTCATCCTTACTTTCTCGTCACTTGGCTCCAGCTCCAAACTAATACGTTACCCAGCCATGAGCGCGAGCACACTTTCTATCCATGCGTATGGGGTTGCGCCGGAGGAGGTTTCGGCGCACAGGCGACAGACGGATGGATAGACGAATCGGCTAGCCATATACAGCTTCGCTGTAATATTTCCCTCTGTTTCCTGTTAGTGTCATCTTGTGCGAGGTGCGGCACTTGCAACGCCACTGGCGGCGCTCCTCATCATGCCAGCATTGTGAGACGCCTGGTAGCTGTCGGGGCGCTGTTCCTTCTGCGCAGCAGCAGTTGCTTTGTATGCTTTGCATGTCGTGTCCCGCGAACATGTCACACCCTGCGTGCAGTTAGGACACCGTCCGAGGAGTTCAAGCGGAACGCTGCAATTTGGCTATCGCTGTAAATGCATCACCCTCTGGGCGAGACTGACGGTTTCTTTTCACTTTTTTATTTATTCTGTTACCTGGAAACATTTTCCCGAGTTTCGATGCCTCATAATGTAATAGTGGCCTAGGAATGGCTCCTGCGAAGATTAAGATTATGTGGCTGATATTATGCAGATGGTCAATGTGATCAATCAAATCAATTAGGCTTGTGTTTGTTGTCCTCCAGTCTTCGTTCCAAGTTATGCAGAAATAATATTGATCATGAATTTTAACCAACTTGCTCAAACCAGTACTCTGCTAAGAGTTAATTGAAGCCTTCATGCAGCGAGGACAAAAGGAACAATTTCTTTCGTCGTTCGGTGCTCGCTGTCAAGGAGAAGCGTTTTAAAACGCTATCTTTGGTTGTGTGGAACTTTGAACTGTTGATTTGGTCAGCCAGTTACTCAATAAATTGCGCGTACTATCTAGCAGAAGGTATGCAACGTTAGTAAAAATGAACTAATCTCCATGGAGCCCCAATCGGAATGCGGTGACCAGGACAGACGATCGCACACGCGACGTCGTACTCAGTAGCGAAATATTCATACCCATTGATCGCACCACGGCGGATAACTTACAGAATGCGTTAATTTAGGAAGGGGGTTTGCGTCACGAGTTAACGACAGAAATTGAGTCTTCTGTCACTCACAGTCTGAGGCCTTTTCAAGTAACGAAACTTACACACATTCCGGCAGATGTTATGAAAGCTGCTAGCCAGAATATCGCTACGTTTGAAGGAAATGTTTTTTTCTAATTTCAAATTCGATTCGATTACAAGTACAGCTTGCCTTGAGAGTTGACGAATACAGTTCTCCACTGCAGGTTTCATTTGCTGGTCATGCAATGCAGTATTTTTCTGACTTGATTGTATAACAAAGGGTCAGGGATGTTACCTGATAAAGCAAGACTGCTTTAAAATTTACGAGCTGTCTTCCTCATCCGTGTGTTTGATCTGCAGTCGGGATGAGACAGATTGTGGGTGGACGTCGAAAGTTCGCCTGGAGCACTTCAGATGACCGCGGTGCGAAAATTGCGTCACAGTAATACGCTGCTGGGGATTACTCCCTACGGACACACCATCACATCGCACCATTTAGGCGTCGAGCTGAGCAGCCCGTGATCCAGCTAAAGTGACCCTGGGGACTGTTTTGTGCGTAGATTGAGGGCCAAGATTGAACAGGAAGGCTTGCCAGGGATTGCCGCAGGGATGCGCTCGTAGAATGCACTGATTTCAGATCGGCTGCCGACGACGTGCCGGTCTGTGGACAGCGATATGACTGGATGCAGGGCCACATCGATTAATTTTCCACTGCCCGGCACATGCCTCAAAAAACCATGGGGAACTGATCGGCACACAATGAACTCTGAGCTGCTAGGTAAGTACGTGGCAGCGTCGACGGGTTTTCACTGGTGTGTTTCAAAACAAGACAATAACTCAGCCAATAATTTAAAACGACCGAGCTTTTGGAACAGTTAAACCGAGCTTTTG
This sequence comes from Dermacentor albipictus, assembly GCF_038994185.2. Taxonomy (NCBI): domain Eukaryota; kingdom Metazoa; phylum Arthropoda; class Arachnida; order Ixodida; family Ixodidae; genus Dermacentor; species Dermacentor albipictus. Next base: position 87,600,143 of record NC_091824.1, on the reverse strand, counting down.
GAACAGTTACACCGGCCGTGCAGCTTTTTCAGCCGTTGTTTAGTCGGTACTACGAGTATGTGTTGCCTGCGTAATGAACGATAAGGTTATATATATGTATGGAGAGAGAAAATACGCCTTGCATTATTGTTACAAAGAAATATATTATGGAGTTTAATGTTCCAAAAATTTGGAGGATGATTAAGCTTCGTCTTTTAGAGTGGAACGGGATAGCATTCAAAAATTCCTCACTACTTCTCTCGCTTCGAGGCAACTGCACCTTATGTAACCATAATGTTTACCGGTAAGCGCTTGCGGCGAAAGCTATGCACGAAGGCGAGCTTTCTGCTAGAAACGCGGCGTCTTGCGAGTGCCGATCCTGGAGGTTGTACACAGCCGCGCCCCTAGAAAATACGTAATTTTTCAGGTTTCTATTATTGTTTCGCACTTTTAATATTTCGATCAGAAAAAATTTAACATGAAAAGCTTTAACAAATAGGCATGCGCTGTCAGTATTTAGTTTCATGACGGTTGTTTGCGGGCTGTCATTCTCAAAATTTTGAGGAATAACTTTGTCAAGTATGTAAAGCATGGTGCACGAGGCTTTCTCAATGTCCTTCCCCATGCAGCGTAGCCATGGTGTAGGGATAGTAATGGAAAAAAAAAATGCTCCTTAGTTCGTATAATGTCTGTTAGCACAATATATCTTAAACAACCTGCATATTGAAAACCCCGCAAAAGTCAACTATGTAAACTAATAAGGATCAGAAAACCAAAAGTTAATTAAATTAAATTATAGTGTTTTACTTCAAAAACCACGATCTGATTATGAGGCACGCCGAAATGGGGGACTTCCGAAATTTGGGCCACCTGGAGTTCTTTAACAAGTGCTTAAATCTAAGTACACGGATGTTTTCGCATTTGGCCCCCATCTAAATGCGGCCGTCGTGGCCGGCATTCGATCCCTCGACCTCGTGCTTAGTAACCCAACACCACAGCCACTAAGCACCCACAGCGGGTAAAACGAAATGTTGGGAAAAGTGGCATGGATTTGGTAGATTTCGCTATTTACACCAACCTGTAACGGCGCAGCAATTTGCACGAGGTTGCAGAACAGGCCACGCCGGATCTAGCACACGCCATAGAAGTCAAAAAGCAAACGGCTGTTGTGGTAAACTGAACAACGGAAATGAACTGCTACCATTAGTTTCAGGCTTCATATAAGAGACGGACACGCCACATCTTATCATACAGAGGTGAAACGTGGAGTACACGAAAGTGAGAGAAAAACGGAAGGCACGCCTGAAGTGCATGTGCAGCATAGTCCGGGCCTATCGATACAGCCACCGATCCTTCAAACGCACTTTTAATTGGTGCGACAATGTAGTAATCATTATAGCGGGCATGGCTGCCCTTAATGAGATGGTACTCTACAGCCCATGATGCTATACTGCACCGAAAAATTACGATTCTCAAGAGCGATCACCTGCAGACATTACAAAGGCTTCTGGAAGAATGATAGCCTGGACCTCAGAAAGCAGCGTCTGCACCACTTACTTCTTCGAGTTTCACACATAAGCTATAGTTGTTTCAAATCAAAATTTTTGCTGCAATCTGAAATATTTTCTTTAAATCAAGATAGCCCTACGCACACCATTTTAACTTACATATCACGCATGTGAAGAGACTTAGCGAGCAGTCGATAATTACTGTGAGAAGTATAACTTTCTCATTATATACGAACTGCATGTACTGCAAGATAAGCGTAGTCTTGCTTTAAAATGATTTTAATAATACTTGCTTGGCAGTTGACAACTATCCGCTGAAAGCTCGAAGCGCAAAGGCAGTGGTGAACGCGTGTGTCTCTGTGCTAGTTGGATAGTCATCCATGTCGATTACGACAGAGGCCATCATTAGTAAGTTAAAGTTAATTCTCACACATATGCATTGTAAGCACTACTTTCCGAACAACTATATAGTTCTACTTAGACTATGTCGTGCTTAAAACCGTCGACAAATAGCTGGGAACCGAACCACGCTGTATAGTGCTTTACGTCTGTGCAGCATACGTACGTTCGGTCATATTGGAGGATATTTCAGCAGATAAAGCTCATCAAACATTCAACTGAATATATCTGTTTTGAGAATGTTCAACTACAACTTGGAAAGCGCTGAATGGCATTGAAAGTCTGTGCGAGCAGTTCTTGCAACAAGCTTCTTTTACCACGTGGTAAATCTCGCTCAGCAACGTAGAGGATATTGCCGTGGGTTGCTATTGTAGGTGCTAGACACATGAATCACTACAATGTAAATTCGCCCTCTGTGGATGTCCGGTCACGTTTCACACTGCGTTTTCGTTCTATTTTGGGTGTGTCTTGCAGAACGCTGAACCATGTATCAGTATCACCTCCGTACTGGGCATAAAAAACAACTTTATGATAAGATGTTTGTAAAGTCCCTTTAACTTGCGCGATAAAAAAACTGGAAAAGCACGAAAAAGAACAGGCGTACAATATTCAAAAGAGAATAG